>NC_135845.1:4892500-5060000 GCF_029677425.1 Wolffia australiana
CAGACCCAGGAGTTTACTTTCCCGTATGAGCATTCGGTACATGTATAAGTCCGTGGAAGAGTCAAAGGTTCCGATTTAAGGAAAACTCCCCCCTAATCTTAGATGGGTCGTCTGAGGGTTCGGCGCGGTTCATTGCTGTGCTTACACACTAGGCTACCCTTCTCCGAAAGCTCCGCGAGACCACCTATCACTAGTCTTCGGCCGGGAGGGGTTTATGGCACAAAAAGGCCGGGACGCTGGCTCCCGCAGAGGGAAGCCCAACGAATGTCAGATGCAAAGCCCCGCACCTCATTAAGATCATATTGGCATACTCTCCCAAAAAAGAAAGAGCAGACCCCATTGAAGACGAGAGTGAGGTACAACAAGGCCATTTCCGTCCACCTTCTCACGGAGCCGTACGTGGACGTTACCGCTCATACAGCTCCCAGCCAGCAAGCAGTTAGCTTTCAAGGAATGGAAATGTGGATGAATCGACATCAAATTCGGTTTTTCTTATCAGCGAGAATGCTCCGCGCCTTCTTCATCTGAATCTTCATTGACTTCTTAGCATCTTCATCTTCACTTCGTAACCCGCTCGCTCGTCTTCATCTTAATCTGAACGCTCCTCGCGCCTCATATATTCACCGCTTCCGCACCTTCGTTTCATTACTGCATCGCCGCTTCTGCTCCTCGCCTTTATTGATTAACTTATTTAAGAACTCTTGCTCCCGCGTCTTCATCTTAATATTCACCGCTTCCGCGCCTTCGGAACCTTCGGAAAACCTGCCCCGATGATGCGTTCCTAGCTCGCGGAGCTACATACCAAAGACTCTCTCTATGACAGAAGAGAATCATTGGTTTAACCGACGAGCGGGAAATACTAACGATATAGGCTGCTCCTAAAGTAGCTCGTCGCGCCGTCGGAACCTTTAACGATAGAACAACTACTTATCTTAGATACCGGTAGATCGGTTCGCATCTATGGTCAATCAATAGGTCTGCCTCTATACGATACGAGAAATTGCCATCTTGTAGCACCGCCACGACACCGATTCTCGTTCTTATTCCTAGCCCCCCATGCCGTGACTTCGACTTATAGTATGATGATTTAGTGGAAAGATCTTTTTTATAGAAGTCCCACCAGAGTTCGTATCGTATTTGAAATACCTTCTGCACAACAGGTTCCGTTAGGAATGAAAGAACCAGGCAGACCGGGTATGCTACTTACCAAACAGCGGTAGAGGCGCGAAAGCGGGGAATCTTCAGATTCAGACGCAAGGAGCGGGAGCAGAAGAGTTTACGAGCGGGTTACAAAGTAAAGAAAGAAAATCATCAAAGGCGCGAGGAGCGTGAAGATGAAGACGAGCGTGAAGATGAAGACGAGCGTGAAGATGAAGACGCGACGGAGCGTTTATGAGCAGAAGCGACGGAGCGGGAGCGAAGCGACTTTAGAAGCGAACAACGTTCTGCAAGGTCCGACTTTAGGAGGAAGATGAAGAACAGGTTATGTTATGTAATAACATAAATAAACGTTCCGAAGGTGATGCTAATGACTTAGTAACCTGAAAGAACGAAGGCGCGAAGTTTACGAGCGGGAAGATTAAGATAGATGAAGATGCGACTGATGGAGCGTTTAGGAGCGTTACGAAGTCAAATAAACGTTAGAAAGTTAAAGTAAAGAAAAATCATAAGTTATTATTTTTCAGAATGAATGAAAGAGAAAATTCTTCTTCTTCTTCAAAGAATTTAACATAAAAAGCCAACCCCCAAGAGGAAGATTTCTCTTAATGTATCCTTGCATGTAGTTGTCCCAAGGCTACCCAGTCGTGGTGAATAAGCTGAAAGCTGTTAAACAGGTTCTCTTCTTTTTTTTGGATTGGAATGGAACCGGCAATATCCAGCAAGAAGTGAATACTCTCCGAGGGGAACTTGCAAAAGTTCAGACGCGTATACTACTCGACCTTTTTGGATTGAACGTGAATCTTAAAGAAAGCATAGAGTTGAATGAATCGAATGAGGCGCGGAAGCGGTTCATATATGAGGCGCGAGGAGCGTGAAGATGAAGACGAGCGGGAGCGAAGAAGCGACGGAGCGGCAAGGTTATGTTTTTTTTCACATAAAACGATTCATGTTCTCAAGGCGCGAGTGAGCGGGCGCTAGTTAGGAGCGCGACGAGCGGGAGAAACGTTACGAAGTCAATGAATCAACGATGAATGAGGCGCGAATTTATGAGCGCGCTTAGGTGCGAATTTATGAGCAGGAGCAGAAGCGAACGAGCGGAGCGATGAAACGTTATCCAGCGGTAAAGAACAGTTCTTCAAGGTTTTATGTTTTAACATAAAACGTTATCTTTAGATAAAAACGCGTTAAGTCAAATAAAGAAGTTCAAGGTTATCGTTCTTCAAGAAATGTGTCTACTTAAGATAATCAATCTGCGATTCCCTGCCGAGTCAGATATTTTTTGCTTGAGAGCATTAAGAGCTGAAGAGCACTTGCCCACAGGGAGCTTTTTTTTGTGAAGCCTGCCTATAGAGAGAGGCGGAAGCGGGAAATCGCTTCTAAAGAAGTTCCCAACTTAGTCCTTCTGGCGTGGCGCTGCTGGATGCTTATGATCCATAGGAATAGGAGGTTCTGAAAGAAAGTCAAATTATAATGAGTTGGAGTCGATCATTTCCAAGATCTAATTCCAGTTTTTTATTATGTAGTGGAAACGCCTTACAATCTTCAGTTTTACGCTTACGCTTAAGGGAAGAAATGTTCTTGGTGGATGCAGGACCAGGTACTCCCAGAATTTGTATGCAAGATGAGCTTACAAGAGTGCCAATCAACCGAACCGCCAGGTTTGAGAATAAGGTGGGATCCCTGAATGTAGTGGCTGGTGAATCACTGATCAAAGAGCAGATTTTTGAGAGATTCTTCATCGATCTAGTGGCCGGTGAATCATTGATTAAAGAGCGAGCAGCCGCCAGGTTTAATGATTTTGTGGGATCCCTGGATGTAGTGGCTGGTGAACCGCTTCTTCTTCTTCCACGAAGATTTAGACAAAACCGAGCTTGGATGGAACTGAAGAGGCGAACGAATAAAAAGGCGCTTGCGGGGTTTATTATTGATAAAGTCATCGGAGGTTACTCAGTAGCAATAGCAGGTTTCATTACTTTCCTTCCATTCAGTCCTAAGCGAATGATCGATTAACCATTGAGAGCATTAACCCCCATTATATTGTTATAACAGGTTCCCAGTTATGATAAAAAAAAATAGAATGTAAATCCGAAGCCCACCTTAATCCATTCTTGGAAGGCTTATTCCGGTCCTCTATTTACATAGCGAAGAAAGGTGGTAGGTGCTCAATTAACTGCTCCACAAGCAGTAAGTTAAGGTTCCGACGGGCGACTTTAGGAGCGAACAACGTCATTCCGACGGAGGTCTGAGGCGCGAGTGAGCGTTCTGAGCGGACGGCGCTTAGCGCTTAGGAGCGAAGAAGCGACGGCGCTTAGGAGCGAATGCACGCGCGACGCGCTTAGGAGCGAAGAAGCGACGAGCAAAAGGCGCGACGGAGCGAAGATGATAAGCAGTAAATGAATCTGAAGAAACTTCAGGAAGAAGACTACCCGGGAGGGGCTGGTCGTCCTTGTAACGACGAAGCGATCTCGGAGTGATCTCAATGAGGTTGTTGTTGGCGACGGCTTCATGGAGTGGTCTCGACGTGAGGCTGGCGACGGCAGCCACGTTCCCACTACTCTCTTACTCCTATCTAATATCTCTAACACTAAGAAAGAAAGAAGACACAAATTTTCAATTCCTCAAAAGCCTCCCTCGCTTGGGGCATGCTATCCCCTTATATAGGGAGGATAGGTACCAAGTGACGTTTATAGAGGAGGAACTGTCGCAAGACGTGGTTCATCCTCTATTCAACGGTTACAAAAAGAGAATTGAAAATTAACATGGACAAGGCCCAAACACCGGGGGCCCAGTCCGTAAAGTTCATAAAACGAAAATACAACCAAACAAAATAAGGCGTGAAATGAAATGGTACTTATGCGGAGTACTTGAACCCTAGATGGTGAGTGTCAGTGCGAGCAGCCCTATGTGGTTGGACTGATCCCGACCTGGCATCGTCCGGATGGTCCCCCATCAATACTTCAATTTTTTTCTAAAAATTCCATAAGTAAAGTATATCCACCGCTCAATCATAGCTTTGTGTTTCTTGCACTATTCGAGCTAAGACTTATATGACTACGATGACTAGAGTTTTATAAGCGATACTCAAAACATAATCTTCCATCAGAATGAACATACCACTAATAGAGGGTTCAAATAAACCAAACAGAATGGTTCAATGAGTTTTTTCTATAAGGAGAACACACCATCAGCAATTAGCGTCTCCACACAAATGGACCAATGATCAGTCATACCAATTCTGCAAGTAGGTTGAAATAGTGCAAGTATATTTTAATAACTCAATGTCAATCCTCATAATCCATCGAATATGAATATTAAGAGTGCATGCTCAAGTACTGGTGATTCTATTGATAGGATATATGCAGAGGCCAAGGAACTGAGTTTCTTGAAGGAACTCATCTTGGGAGAAAAGTGAGTAAATGAGAAAAACACGAGGATCTATCTCATCATGGACTCCATTACTGCTAATAAGCATTACCTAAAATAACTAATGGTGGGCAATTTCAAGAAACAAAAAGTTAAATGTTTAAAGAGACAGCCGTTTTCATGATCCATTTGGAAGGGTAGTTGCATCTTTGGACTCTCTTCTGAGCCATCTGGCTGGACTTAGTTAAAGATGTCACGAAGAGAGAATAAAATAAATTTGAATCTTCGAGCATACGATATTATGTGGATTCGCCATGTAAAAGTCAAGTTTATTTGAAAATTATTTCAGTACACTTTTAAACATCTCCGAAACATGAACAAATAGGAGTCACAGACATACATTGGGAGGATTTTAATGAATAATAAGAAAAGACTGAAAATGAATAAATATTAGTCGATCATGTCTCTTATTGACACCCATGTCTTAAATTCTTAGATATAATTCAAATTCCTCAGAAAACTTAGTTGGAATGTTTTTCTGCTTTATCTGTTTAAAACATTGATATATACTTCTATTTGGGGTGAAAACATCGATGTGCTAAAACTGAATTACCAATATCTGCATCAATCACTAAAACAAGGTCAAATAATTCAGTCAGATCTCCTTCCAACTTTGCATTTAATTTTTATCATTAAAATAACCGACGTGATATCGATCATCATCTATTCAAAATTTTATTTTTGCTGATTCACTCCACTAGTGTAACTTCAGGACTAGCCAAAAAATGGCAAACTCTCTATGTTTTTTCCTCTCAAATGGCCCAGCATGCCTAGTGACATATGCCTTATGCTTCTCTAGGCCAAGTGCCGCATACACAACCCTTTCTTATTAAATGATAGAAATAATGCAGAATATGATTGTTGAATAACTTCAGCACAAATAAAATCCAATATTTCTTTTTTCCTCAAGTACGTCATGCTGTGCAGTTCAGGTGTGTATGCCCTAGATCCAAACTATCTTAAGCATATCCAATCTCCTCGTTCATCTCCACGATCCTTGCTAATGATTCAGCAACATCATCTTGACAATATTAATGCAATGGGAAGGAATGGTGCCAAATGGGAGAGGGGATCAAGGTTGGGCTATTGAAAACTGTTGCATTCGTGAATAATCAATGTGAATTTTTCTTTCATCAAGATTTAGCCTGATTATACTCAATGTGAAATTTTCATAAAACCCCCAACTATATATTTCAACATCCAAATCCATTTAGGTTTGATCATCAAAGCCCCCGTGTATTAGTCTGGTAAATAAGTATAATGCCCTATTAACATTTATAGGTCAACCCTAATACTTTACTACTGAATCAAAGCTCACTTTAGCTTGGATTTTTCTGTCTATCATGGAATTTCTACTTTGTAACTTGTAAGGGATGGCTCATTCCTCATTTGTTTTGTGCTATTGTAGGATTACATGATATTGGTAAGCTATCAAAACCCTGATGGGTCATGGTAGTTAGTACCGATATGTGGATATTAATTCCATAAAATTCATGAGATATTATATTGACTTGGCCATGTACCTTATCACATTCCTTACTTGATCTAGGTGATGATATACATATGAAATTATTAATATATTTACTACTTAATAAATGTTACAAACTCTTATTAAATTATAGCTAGTATGGTTTTGAATTCCATGATTCAGAACTTGTAGGTGGTAGTCAAAACACGATCATCGATCAAGAACATGTCTTTCATTGATTAGATTTAAAGGCTCGTTACATAGTTATCATATAAGTTATTATAATTTAAATGTGGCTATAATATCATTTACGTATCCATGCAAATTAGTATAGTTAAATAGTTCTCCAAATCTGAGCCACTATTTTTCTTAATCTCTCTAGTCCAATAGGTGCATAGTTTTAACTACTAATGATATTGACGAGACTAGAGAGTGCTTTTTTTACCTGAATATGTCAATGTCATTCTCGAGTATTCTTCATGTAGATATACTTAGAACAGATGGTTTAAGAACCTCAATCTAACTATAAATATTTCATCACAATTCACATATTTATAACATGTAACCATGGTTTCCAATATACTTCAATATAAACACTTCCCATGATTTATATCAATATGTTGTATCAAGGAATGCTAGAAGTGTAAAATGTGTGATCCGCTACCTGTTCTACATATATTATTTCATCACCTACTTGCATATGATGATGCATTTGTTTGAAAGAAAAACATACCTTCATCTTTCAGTGATTTTTAGAGTTTCTTCAAAATTGTGCAACTTTCTTAACAAAAAATGTCAAAAGCAACCAAATACTGGCAGAAGATACAGGTCAGTGACGGGTTTTGATGGTTAAGAGCCTACACTTTAGTCCATAACATAATCAAATCATAAAAATACCATATCCCGTTTCTAAGAAACCTTATTCTATTTCATAATGAAGTACCTTTCTATTTATCATTCAAATTATAATAATATATTTTCTTATCTACACCCTATCTATTGGTTTTATATCTCTTTCTAGTCATAAAAGTTAATTCTCAAACAATCCAATTCACTGTCACTCATTTTTATACCAAAATTTCTTAAATAGTTCATTTATCTCGTTTTGAGCCTTGCCTTCTACTTCTATCCATTTAACCTTTTTTGAAATTTTAAATAAGTTTCTTCACTCCATATTACATCGGGGATAGTATATCCTGGCTTGACAAAAATATTTATTTCTATGTTATTTTGTTTAAAGTTTATTACAAAAATGCATAAAGACTTCTGTTGGGGGTATCTTCTCTTTATAGAGAGACCATTTTTTCATCCAATTTTTTTTACCTGACCATTTTATCATCTTACATATTATTAGATAATTCCATGGGCTACATATTATTGGTTTTGACACTCAAATGTCCTATCCGAATGGTTGAAAACCTCGTAGTATCCAAACTATGAAGGGTAGGCTTTGATGACACATGCCACGGGGAAGCTAAAACCTGACAGATAAATTTGTTCAAATGAGTTGTGTAATAGGTGAAGGTTAACAAGGAAACGTGCCAGACAAATTAACAATCAATAAGATGACATTTCTCTGCACAGATCGTACTAATGTATTCATGATTATTTTGGGACACATACCAAAAGTTGCATTATAGTATTTAGATTTAGAAAGGAAAGCTACAGATAAAAAAGACATTAAAGAGGACTTTTTGGGGAATCATAGTCATTCTGCTGAAACATTAAACCAAAAGACATCAAAAAAGGTATTGATCCTATGTAAGATGCTATTAACAGTTCATTTTAATCTTAGCCGGTCATGCCTTCTTTATTGTTTATTGTCAGTGTTATAGAATTTGATATTTTCATTTAGTGCTGATTCTTAAAAATAAGGAAAATGTGTTATCATCACAAATATTACAAATTTGTACCGCCTTATATGTTTGGATAATGGTGAGTATGCAAAGATCTCTCCTGAAACATCCAAACCTAATAAGATGAACATTCACTTGAATGCATCCCGGATTACTTGTCTTTTGTCGTTTTATATCACTACTCCTACATATTATTTCAATAAAAATATTAAACTTTAACATTAATTATGTTAACCAGTAAAGCAGTTTTTGGATGATACAAGTTAAAGGATATTCAATCTTATTCCAGATTAGCAAATGCAAATGGATAGAAGGCTGGTGTCCATCTATGGCTAATCATTCAATCTCACGGGTGGACTTGCTGACAACATGAGAATCCACAATGTGGAGACTGGTCTAGATTTGCAGGTGCTTGCTGATGAAACGTGGATGTTTCATTTTTTAATGTTTTTAAATTGTTTTTAATGGGAAAATTTCAGATGACATATAAACCATAACTAAATTTATTAGTCAATTGCCCTAAAATAGCAACAAGTACTGATGCATGATTATTTATGCTACAAACTAAAATAAACACAGAACATGTGTTTTCTCAAGTAAAAGATGCCTCTAAATATTTAGATTCCTCTACAATAGAGTTTCCTATCATTATGGGAACAGTAACTTCTTGTAATTTCACTATCCAAAAGTATTGTATACAAAATAATAGCATTCATTGTAATTTTCTTATCATAAAACTGTTTTAATGTTGATATAATGAAAACTACCACAACACTATCGTGCATCTTACGCTAATGTGCGCATGAAAATGACATTCTTGTCAGGTTATTATGATTTAATTTGATTTAAAGTGGTTTTCCTTGAATATTTATTTTTTGAAATTTTATTTTATTTTTGAAATTTTATTGTTATCATGACCTAAGTTTCATCAGGGAATCAATTTCATGAGCAACAAAAATATTTTTGCGTTATTAATAAAACATTGTTTAATTTCTCCAGATTGGTCTGTATTTGGTATAACTTTGTGGCGATCAAATAACTAGGAAAACTAGTTCTAGATGTCTTAAAAGACATTTTTGGTTTATAAAAAATTATCTAACATATAGGTTTTATTGAAACATAATATTTGTGGGAAAATGTAGGTTTTGTAACTCATTGGGAAATGAATAACTATGACATTGTATGCACGATGGCATTATTACTTATTTACTTAGTAGTTGGTTGGATTATTCAATTTTTTCCATAAAGTGAGAAAATATTACAATATAGGCGCCACAAAGTTCATTCAAAATATTGGCATATTATCCTATAGGTTTTATCAATATTTTGAATTTGGTTTTACTACTGTTTAAATTTGTTTATACCCTATGTGTTTCTTAAAGCTTACAAAAATTAATTTACATTAATATTAAATTTAAATGTCTTTTTGATCCATTTGTTCTGCAAATAAAAATTAATTATAACTCATACGTGGGTGCAATCAGGGTTTAAAATTATCATTATAGCAAATCAAAATACATCAAATTCTGGTAATAATATTTAAATTTTCAATAAATTGGAAGTAGGCATCCCTCAATTTCTCTATTAATTTCTGAATATGTGCTAGACTCAAAATGTGCCATGAAATCATACATATTTTATAGTCATTTGGGGGTCATTTTAGGTGTATTTTCTCCAATTATGTACGAAACTCATATTTAATGCGTTAAATAGAGCAAGTGATTAAAGTTGAATTTTCATGTCATATTTTATGGATCTTCTACATAAGAATTTCCTAGTAAAAAAATTTTTAAAACATTTTCTAATGCTCTACTTAAAACCTTTTCTAATGTTTCAAAAGAATATTTATAAAAGATTTTCTCTATTTTTCTTACCTATACTATTGCAGGGCGGGCCTGGGAGCCATCTGGGCGCCCCCCTAAGCTTGCCGCAGGCCAGTGAGCTCAAGGCTCAAGCTGGTCCACAACTGGCATCAACCAGCCAGACACACATGGTGGACAGGACCATTAAGGCCCACAGAAAAAATCACATGTCTCAAGAGGTATGGCTTTAATTTTAACACATTTAATGTTCTGTGAAGTTTCTAATATGGGATTTGAATCCCAACATATTTTCAAATTTTTGTGGGCCAGGCCATAGAGTCAGAACATAATCGCGGCCTGATGGCCCACAATCAAAATAAAAGAAAAGGAAATTGAGACTGGGCTTCAAGCTAGCTTGGCCCAAAGCTCATATCTTTTTGGGCCAGTTTTAAAAGGTGGATATGATCTCATCCATCTGATCTTCATAATGAAGATCACACGGTCAGATCAGATGGTCAGATCTTTATATTTATCTTTCTTTCTTTTTTTCAAGCTGACGCGGATCACGGGACCCGGCGTGGACGAATAAGAAGATAAAACAATGACGGGTGGCTTACGGGGCTCGCTGATGTGGCGACGAAATCAGATGAAGGATATGTAACAGCCAGGGGTATTTTGGTCCACCATTGTCCCTGGCCATCGACGCCGCCAGCCGAAAGCTGTTTTTGGCTAGCGAGAGGGACCATAAGGAATCCAACGACCGAGGAGGTAGCCAGGACCGTTCCCTTCCATCGAACGGCCTAGGAGGTCCCGCACAAGACGTTTAAGAGGCCAGAAGGCCCCCAATTTGAACATCTTTCCACCGAATGCTGAATTACATTTCTGAATTAAAAATTAGAGTTGGAGGTCCTCCTCGGTTCTTTCATTTGTCTTTCAATTCTCTCAGTCGATTTCAGTCACAGTGCCGCGATCTGAAGGGAGAAAGCATCAAGAGTCAAAACAGTTTGGGATACTTATCTGGAGGACGACGACGCCGGAGGGGAATCAGGAGTCGTCAGCCATTCCAACTTATTATAGACATCCGATACGTTCCTTATATTAGTTAATTTCATACACATTTTGTTAAACAATCTTGGTAGATCTCATGTTTTCTGAGAATTTTCCACCGCGGACTCGTTTTAGGATTTTATTAAACATCTACTATGTTCTATCATTATTTTCAATTTGCCTAAGTTCCATCTTATCATCCTGATAATATTTGTAAAAATATTCCTTACGATTTCTTTCAAGCATTCTGTCGAACATCTCATGGGCATTGGATAGAAAAACCCTTCTATCTCGGTTTTTCCACTTTAAACATTCTAAAAACACACTATCGAGTTCGATCGGACATTCTGTCGAAACCTTACCAGGATTCGACAAAAATCCCCGCTTGTCCTTGATTTCATTTCCTAAAACATATTTAAAATGACATAAAATCATATAAATATAAATAAGGTATTCATCATAAAATAAATATATTTACTATATAACCCTCTTACTTTCAACCTTCTCTTAGGAATTTGGTCAAACACATCAAAAGGTGTTCGACTAAATTACCCATATAACTCCCTAAATAGACTATTTAAAATCTATAAAATATACATATAATATTCAAATATATAAAATAACATATTAAAGCACATATTCTACTTATATAATAAGTATTTCATCTATGTAAGTAGTATTAATATAACTACCCTTTACTCCTTAGTATATTACAATTACTTAATACTCTCTTCTTTATTCTTAGTATATATATTCATATTTATCTAACTTCCCTTCTTTCTTCTATCGTATACTTCATAATTACATATGTCTTCTTATACTTACTATTTTTGATAGTGCTATTATATTTTATTCTTATATCTCTTCTTATACTGAATTAGCTAACAATTCGCTTATTGAATCATCACTAAAGGCCAGTCCTCTTGGAGACAACCTTACTCTACCCTATACATATCTGAGTAAGATTATACATAGAAATATTATTTGATTCAAGCGAAAACAATACAACAGCAAAATTTAACACCCGTTTTCACTTCATCAATCTGGTAATAAAACTTTTTCTATTATTTTTAAGGCACATTTATTTATTTATATTTTTTTTGTTTTTTTAATAGAACAAGGGCGGGACAAAAGACACATTCCATCCTATAAAGGGTTTCTAAACATTTTATCACGACTAATGATGAATGACATAACAATCACATTGTCCAAGGGGTAACGGACAAAAGAATAAGATTGAGACAATGTCGAGCGAAGCATGGACCTAAGAAGAGATGAAGAGGCATTATTGGAGTGATATCATGGAAAGAAAGATAGACGTACTTGCGAGATAGGCATATCCTTGGTAGTGGAAATAAGTCCATGATGTGTGAGGTATAACATGTGGGAGGACAACGACATGGATGAAGATGATGCATATGCCTTGGAAAATGACTCATCCTTGTCATGAAATACGAGTCGGCTGATAGTGAGACAAAATACATAAGTGGGACCAATCACTTTGAGCTAATGGACTGGAGGGCCTCAATTTACCCATCACTCTATCTTTCAAGCATAGAGCTTCTACCATTTGACCTTCCATCATCTAATCACCTACCAGACACTCTCCACAATTTTAAAGTGAACCCAAATCGATCAAAGTTACACATTGTTCCAACTGCAATATGCTCTTGAACCGCTCTAGGAGCTTATCTTCTCTATACATGTTCCCAAATCAATCGATGAAATTTTGATGAGGGTTGATCATGGCCATGAGCAGGTTAAATTGATATAATATTACCCAAAATAAATGCCTAAATCCCGATTTGCCATGTTAAATGAGCTAGCTCCCTTCCAGAGAACAATCATGGTCCTCAGTGCATAAGTGAACAAATAATCGAAAGGAAAGTTGAGGGAAAGGATGGTAAAGAGTAATGATGGAAGGAGTATCGTGTCGTTGAGAGAATAAATATAAAGATCCTGGATACATTGTGGTTGCCTCATATGTAATAACTGCTACAACTTGGTCAATGCTACAAAATAAAAAACAAAAAAAAGTAAGACAACAAAATAGTAATAGAATTCCTAAAATGAATAGCAGAAACAAATGAATAAACACAGAATTCTTGTTGAATGAGGATGCTACAGCTTCCAATGGGATCTCCTCGTTTGGAGGTGGAGGCATATGTTCAAAGAAAGGCTTCACTCCTTGCATTTTGTCCCTAGCTTTGGATCAAATCAAGGACCCATTATTGAAAACTATGCACACAAGGAAAAGTCTGTCCCATCTTGATTTGAGTTTTCATTGAAAAAGTTTAAATTCAGAGTTACAAAGTGAGACTTTTTGATCAAGGATGAAAACTTTCTCGAAAATATGTTGATTGTGGAATGCCTTCATTTTCTCTTTCTAGATTTTTTCCAATACGCATCATTCTGCAACTCATCCAATTCATTTAGCTGCAAAAGACGGTGTTCACCTGCATCGTCTAGAGAGAGATTAAATTTCTTGACAGCCAATAAAGCCCTATGCTATATTTCTAAGGGAAGATGGCAGGCTTTTCCAATTACTGACTTGCATAGAGACACCCCTGAGGGTATTTTATATGTTTCTGATTTGCCCATAATGCTTGACCAGTCCTTTCCATCAGGTTTGATTATCTTTTTCAATATTTCCTTATACTTCTATTAAAGATTTCTAATTGGTCATTGGCTTTAGGGAGATAGGGGGTGGTAAGCCAATGGTAGACGCCATATTGTTCTAACAAATCTTTGAAAAACTTGTTATTGAACTGAGCGCCAACACCAGGTAGAATAGCTCATTGGCAGCCAAACCTGAAAAATATGTGTTCTTTGACACATTTAATACCACTTTATGATCACTTGTTCTAGTTGGTATCACTTCCACCCACCTACAAACATAACCTACACACCAAAATATACTCATACCCAAAGGATTGTGCAGAAGGGCCCATTAAATATATGCCTTACAAAATAAATAATTGAACTTCAAGAATAGGTTAGAGGGGCGTTTTATCTCTTCCTTCCACATTCACTACCACATGGCATCGAAGGCATCACATACAAAATTCATTTGCATCTCGATGAAGATGCGAGCAATAAAATCCATAGTGTAACACCTTATATGCTGTAATCTTAGAGGATTATTGTTCCCCATACAAAAATGAGCGACAAGACTCCAAGACTCTCCATTGTTCTTCTTCAAATATGTACGTTCTACAAATCTTATCAACTCCCAACCTGAATAATTCAGGTTCATCCCAATAATAACACTTGACGTCGTTTAATTTTATATTGATCATCATAATTCCAACTATTGGATATTTGAGCAATAGCTATGTAAATCCACTATGAGTGCATACCAAGGGAGTTTCCGAGTGACAATTCCTAGTATTTACTCATCATGGAAGGAATCTACTCTGGGAACGACTGAGCGCATTGATAATAAGGAGAAGTGATATGCTGACATATTGTCCACCCGCCTATCTCGAAATTTGATGTCAAACTCTTGCATCAATAGAATCCATCCCATCAATCTAGGGCTCGTCTCTTTTTTACTTACCAGATGTTTGCTAGCAGCATAATCTGAAAAAAATATAATCTTGCTTCATATAAGGTAGGACCTAAATTTGTCAAAAGAAAACACAATTGCAAGTAGTTCCTTTTCCGTAGTAGAGTAGTTTACCTGTGTGGCATCCAGAGTCTTAGTTGCATAGTATAGAGCCATAGGTCTCTTGTCCTTGGGTTGTCTCCAAACGGCTACCACTAGGTAACTTGAAACATCACAAAAAATGTCAAAGGGAAGGCTCCAATGTGGAGCTTGTAAAATGGGAGCCATCGCTAATGCCTCCTTAATTAAATTAAAAGTGAACCTTTATTCATCGTTCAATATAAGTTATTTGTCTTTAGAAATAAGTAAAGTCAGGGGTTCAGCCACCTTAGCAAAATCTTTGATGAAGTGATGATAATATCTGGCATGACCCAATAAGAAGCTCAACTCTTTTAGGGCAGTGAGGAATGGGAGGTCCTTGATGATCTCGATCTTTCCCTTGTTGACTACCAACACCTCATTGGTGATATCGTGGCCTAGTCCGATGTCCATGTCCACCATAAAATGATTTCTTCCAACAAAGCACTAACTTGCTTCTCGCACAAAATCTGTAATACCTTCTCCAATTTGGATAAACAACATTGAAATGATTCTCCAAACACAGAAAAAGTCATCCATGAAAACCTACAAGCATGTACCAATAGGATCAAAAAATATAACACTCATGCCCCATTGAAAAGTTGCGAGTGCATTACATTGGCCAAATGGCATTTTCCTAAAAGCAAAGGTTCCTAGTGGTCACGTGAATGTTGTCTTAACTTGTTTTTTTTCATTGATTCCAATTTGGTTATAAACTAAAAAACCATCCAAATAATATTAAAAACTCTGGCCAGATGACCCTTATAGAAATTGATCAATAAAGGCCAAAGAGTAGTGATCTTGTTTTGTTGTTAAATTTAATTTTCTATAGTCAATGCACACCCTCCAGCTTGGAGCTACCCTAGTTTTAACATCTTCCCCATCTTAGTTTTTTTGGATAGTGATTCCTGTCTTTTTGGGGACTACATGAATGGGGTTAACCCACTCACTATCACAAATGCAGTAAATAAAGCCAGCTTTGAGCCACTTGGTAATCTCTTTGGAAACATCACCCTGTAAATACAGATTTAGGCATCGATGATGTTGTGATGTCAGACGTCGTTGATGTCATTGTCCAACAGGTAATTCACCAGGAGATGTAACTACATGATGATGTGAATCCTAGATGGGTGTACATACATGCCCCGACTCATTATGAATTTGCCGAGCTCCGTGATCTGAGGGGACGATCGATGATGGTGACGATGACATTCTAACACTCATCGGAGTGATGATAGTGACTACGTCATCGAAAAATTAATTCCACTGAAAATAGCACGTAGTGGTTGGGCCCGCCCCTTACCAAAGAAATCACTCAATCTGTAGTTTTGTCGATAGATTCTTTCACCTAATCTCCCACGAGCACAGTGGAGTGCAGTCAAAAATATACTGAAGACAGTAATATAACGAATGATCGAGGGGAAACGATGCACCTCGGTAGTGGTGACGCTCGTCGTGAATATCTTCATCGATGCAACAACTGGCATGGGCTAATGTAGTGGAGATGTTGTGCCGGAGGGGCACAGCAAGTATGTAGAGCTCAACAGCAGACTCGAAGGCGATGCGGAAGCGGGATTAGAGTAAGGAGGCCGGTGGTGAAATGAGCAGTAATGAAGCAGTCATAGTGAACAACCAAGACTCAACAAGTCAGACATATTAATGGTTAAGAGCGGTCAGAGTGGGAGCAAGTGGCGTCACCAATGCGCATGCCTTCACTGGTGGCACAAGGTGTGGCATGGCCTTTGACTTGCACAATTTGCTGTCCTAGTGCGTGGGGGAAGAGTTGATGGCACGATGAGATCAGCATCAAATGGCAACTCGGCAAGTGTGCAGGCAGGAGGTGTGTCGTCGTAACGGTCGGTGTAAGTCAGCACGTCCAATATAGGCGTCTGACTTTCACAGGCATTTAAGAATTGGCAGGGATACTGATCAAAGGAACACGCAAGTGTGCCATTGAAGGAGTGTTTGGCTCGATTGTTTGTCAAGCCAAGTCGACCACGCGGCGGTCGTTGCATCGCAATGCAATTCAATCCTAGGGCACAAGTTGCAAGTCACAATACCAAAGTCTATGTGGAAGCAACGTTTCACCACAGATTGGTTGTTGCGTCATTGTGTAGTCACTGGCGCGGTGGAAGCACACTCGCACAGGTGATATAGCAGGAGGAACAACGACGAACAATGCTATCGATCATCGTTGAGAGAGGCTACCGGAAGGAAAAGTCAAAAGGTCACCGATCAAGGAAGAACTTGAACATGTCAACGCTGGTGCTACCTCATCAAAACATGCCAAGTCCCACGTGGCAGAGCCGATGAGATTACTCAGGCAATCATCTTGCCGTGTAGATGATGTAGGACAGCTAGGGATAAGGGCGACTGAGGGGATGGAGGGGACAAGACGAGAGAAGGGGATAGACGAGTTTGGAAGGAAGGATAAAATAGACCACAGAAATTCACACGATCAAATTCAGAGTTTAAAACTAATGAAATGTTAGTGGTTCAGCCCCGTTCCTCGTTGAGGGCAGGACTACTGTCTTCAACTACCGTGACGATGCCGAAGCACCAAAATCAATATTCGAATTCACGTCACGAGGGGAATTCACGAAAGAGAGGGAATTTGGGGAATCCAAACCAAATAAAATCTGACGGTAGTGGAGAATTCATGAAGAGTACTAGACGAGGAACACTTCAACACCAAAGAGCTCAGGCGTACCTCGGCACCGTAGTGCGTGAAGAGGCTACGGGGAATTCTGATCGTGACAAGACTGGGCGAATCCAGGCATTGAACGGCCCACTGGACAACAGAATCTGGGCATTCGGGGCGTTGTACGGCCCTGGCAAAGAGCGAGACCGACGAGTGCAGACACGGGCAAGACGGGCGCGCACGGGCAGGCTGGGAATGGGTCGTCTTGGAGAAGCCTGGTGGCGGCCTTGGGCAGCCCTGGTTGGGGCAGCCTGGGCGGCCTGGGGCGTGCTGCCTAGGACGGCCTTTGGGTGGCGCTGGGCGGCCTCAGCAGCCTTTGGGCAGCCCTAGGCGGGCAGCCTGGGGCAGCCTTTGGACGGCCCTAGGCAGGCGGCTTGGGGCGGCCTGGGGCAGCCTGGGGGCGGCCTTGGGCAGCCCTGGTTGGGGCGGCCTAGGCGGCCTTGGGCGGGAAGCCTGGGCGGCCTTTGGGCGACCCTGGGCAAGGTGGCTTGGGGTGGCCTGGGGGTGGCCTTGGGCAGCCCTGCTTGGGCAACCTGGGCGGCCCTTGGTGGGCGGCCTTTGGGCGGCACTGGGCAGGCGGCCTAGGGTGACCTCGGGGTGGCCTGGGCAGCCCTGGGCGGGCGGCCTGGGGCGGCCCTTGGGTGGCCCTAGGTGAGCGGCCTAGGGTGGTCCATGGGCAGTCCTGAGCGGCAGCCCTGGGCAGCCAAGGGCGGGAGCCTTGGCAGTCGTGGGCGGTGGAGAGAGAGAGAAGAGAGAGAAGAAAGAAGGAGAGAAGGAATAGAGAGAGATGGAGAAGAAGATGGCCGGCGACGCGAGATGGCGGCGGCGGCAGCGGCGGCAGCGGCGAAGGCCACGGTGGTAGGGTTGGAGAAGGGGTAAGGGAGGCTGGGCAGTCCTCCAAGAAGAGTTAGAAACAAAATAAATTCCTGAATAATGGCTGCCTAACTGTTTCTTGAAACAATGGCCTATACATATGGGCCTTGGAGTAAAGAGAAAATACAACTTAATGATGAGAAATTAAAGAGGAGAAATCGAAGATGAGAAATTGAAGACAAGAGACGTGACTCGTGTCATGTCAAGGGGCAGTTGTTTATCTGCCGTTGGCGATGTGTCATGATGCATGAAGGAGCATGCTTGTGTGGAGACGTGCGTGACATCGGTGTGTTGACTTCGTCCGATGATTGTGGCGGCGTGTTTGTAGTAGGGGCATTGACTTTGGTTGATGGTGGTAGAGTGTCCATAGCAACGGCGTTGACTTCGGTTGACGATGGTGACGCGTCCAATGTCAATGCATTAGCGTCCTTGCCATCAATTCCCCGGGGTGCAAAGAACTCGACTCTGTCGAGTACACGTCTGAAAACTCCAACGAGGTCACCAATTCGGGGCGCAGGCGAGCGAGGTCCTCTTCCCTAATCCACGTGTCGTTCGTCGATGCTTTGTCCTGCTAGGGAACAAGAAACTTCCGCACCGTCCCACGTTTGGTGAAGGTGATTACCTCGTCCAGTATAGCCTCGATGTTCTCTTGCCAATCAGAAGGTAGTGAAGGGAGAGTGGACAAGTCAAACTCACTCACAAAGAAGTCCGAGGGTAGAGGAGGGCCATTAGATGAAAAAGGTGGGGCTTTAAATCCGACTAAATCCAAAATATTGAAAGTGGTGTTTATCCCCCACGTGGAGGGTATGTCGACGGCATAGGCATTTTCCCCTACTCGTTTGAGGATTGGGAACGGCCCGGCACTACGAGCATGAAGCTTAGTAGCCCGCTTGGAAGAAAATCTCTCTGGCCTAACCCTCACCATCACCATGTCACCTTCTTTAAATTCGCAAAAATGACGGTGTAAATTTGCAGTCTGTTTGTATGAGGTGTTGCTATTTATGATGCGTGTATAAATTTCCTCATGCAAACCTCTAATATGACTTGCGAACTCATGACCATCATCTGAGACTCTAGTATGCGGTAACATGGGTATAAGGTTGGTAGGTTTACAAGGTGGATGATCGTGCACTATCTCAAATGGACTCATGCCAGTAGTACGGTTGACTAACGCGTTGTAGGCAAAGTCGGCACGCGGAATGACAGAATCCCAAGACCTAAGGTTGTCCCCAACCAATGATCTTAATAGATTGCCAAGGCTTCTATTAACGACCTTACTCTGACCATTCGTTTGGGGTGAAAAGCTGTGGAAAACTTGAGCTTTGTCCCCAAGAATGCCAAAGAGTCTTCCAAAAGTAGCTAGTGAATCGGACATCTCTCTCGGATACTATACTTTTTGGAAGTCCATGGAGACGGACAACTTCATTGAAATAAAGCTGAGCGACATGAGAAGCATCAGAAGTTTTAAAGCACGGAATGAAATGGGCCATCTTCGAAAAACGATCCACAACTTGATGTATACGATGATGTGCCGGGATCGGGCGGCTTGTATTACGTCACAGGAGAAGATGATCGCGTTCGTAATTAATGAGAAATGAATGCACGTTTAGAAGCCCCTTCAACGAGCAAAATAAGATGATTCCGAGTGAGGGAGGAAGATCAATGTCGTCCACCAAGAGGGGATATTGATCTGATTCGACACCTGATGACCCTTGTGACCAACTACGACGTCTAAGGAGTAAGGGGGGTTTAACGGCCTGAGGATGTTCAACGTCTAAGTCGACGACTAAAACCCTTTATTGCAAGAAGAATCTTATCACTCGACAAGGTGGCTATCCTATATACGATGTCGTATAAACCTGATAAAGTAAGTGAGAGGGGTTGACGACAGTACAGTAGATAATAATTCTGGAAATATAGGTATCTGATTGGTGATAGTCTACTACGCGGTAATTTGCTAGAATGCCAAAGGATGAAGACGGACCGACGACTGAACCACGGACTGGAGAGGTGCGGTCGAGGAATTACGCGTGTGGCTGCAGGCGGACGACCGCGGGCGATCGCGTGGCGTGTGTGCGGAGCGTGCACACGCAGACGTCCGGCGGGTAGGGGCACGGTTAGGCGCCGGAGTTGTGCGCGGCGGCCGGACGGCGGGGCGCGCATGAGGGCAGCGCGGCAGGGTGAGTGTGGGTGCCTGAGGCCGTGCGAGTGCCAGACAGCGGGGCGCGCGTGGGGCTGCGCGGCTGGGTACGGGTGGGCACCGGGCGCGCACACGTGCAGGACGGTGGCGTAGCCGAAGGACGTGCATGGGAGTGGGCTATGCGCGAGCTGGGTGCATACGGTGGAGACTGGCGACGGCATTTGGCGGAGGGTGGCAGCGGCGGCGGTGCGATTACTTCCAAGAAAGGGGCTTTCTTGAAAATTAACCGCCCAAGAAGCTTTCGGGAGATGGAATTTCTTGATCTTCTTGGAGGGCTTTTGGAGAATTCTTGACGAATCGTGGAGGAAGGATGCCGGAGATCGTGGAGAGGAAGAACTATCGTGAGACGTGGTTTGGCCTCTCTTTAATGGTTCCAAGCAAAATAAAACATGACAAGGACGAAAATAACAAAAAGACAAAACAAGTAAAAAAACAAAAATAAGATGCTTACGCATAGTACTTAAACCCTAGATGGCGAGCATCAACGCGAGCAGCTCGGCGTGGGTGGAGTTGTCCCATCCTGGCATTATCTGGATGGTCCCCCATCATCCTCCCGGGGTGGGAGGAACTCGACTCCAGCGAGTGAAGCTTTGCGATGTCCTCGAGTGGCTGGACCAGGTCTGGTCGGAGTTGGCATGGGTCGTCCTGAGTAATCTAGGTGTCGTCTGATGAAGGCCGTCCCTGCCAGTCGACTAGAAATGTGCAGTCTACCCACTCCCCCTCAACGTGAATTACCTCCTGCAGTACCGTTTCTATCTCTTCGTGCCGTACAATGGTAGAAAACGGAGGCTAAATAGGGGTACTCTCACTCTCTACACTACTAAGGCTCGAATGGACGTGAGGTTCTTCAATTTGTGGCGAGGGTTGGTATCGAATTAGATCGCTGACATTAAACGTGGAAGTAATCCCCCAAGTAGGCGGGATGCTCTCAACGTAGGCGTTGTCATTGATCTTGTGGGTTATCGGGAAAGGCCCGACACTACGAGCATGGAGCTTCGTAGCGATCCCTGGAGAGTATATCTCAGGCCTCAATCTAATCATGACTAATTCTCCCTCAAATAATGAAATCTACGTTCAACCCTTATCAGCAGCTGCCTTATATTTCTCATTTAGGGATGAAATGCATGAGTGGATGGTATCATGCATGCTCTTAATTTGTTCGGCAAATTCTAATGCATTATCTGAGATCCTATGTTGTGAATCTAATGGCATGAGGTCAAGGGGTCGACGTGGAAGTTGACCATAGATGATCTTGAACGGGACCTTCCCAGTGGTGCGATTCACTGAATAGTTGAAGGCAAACTCTGCTCGAGGGAGTACTTGATCCAACTTGGCTATATTTTTGCTAACAATAGATCTCAATAAATTTCCGAAGCTGCGGCTAACAACCTCGGTTTGGCCATCCGTTTGGGGATGGTAGGTGACAAAAATTTAAGTTGTGTGCCCATGATGATCCACAATGTTTTCCAGAAATAACTAGTGAATTTATGTCTCGATCCGAGACGATTGGGTTGGGCACTCCATGTAGCTTGACAATGTTGTCGAAGAAGAGTCGAGCTATCCGGGATGCGTCGGTCGTCTTTGAGCATGGAATAAAGTGCATCATCCTGAAAAGTTAATCGACCATGACCATGATCGAATCATGGTGGCGCGCAGTCTTGGGTAGTCCCAAAACAAAATCGAGGCTGATATCCTCCCAAGGCCTATTCGGGACTGGTAGGGGTGTATATAACCCCGTGTTCTGCTTGGTGAGCTTGGCGCGGGAACACGTAAGACATCATGAAATAAACTTTCGTACATCCCTTTTCAAGAACGGTCAGTAGAAGTGCAGCTCGAGGGAGAGGATCGTCTTGTTGACCCAGAAGTGGCCACTAAGCCCACCTGCATGTGTTTCCCAAATAAGAAAAATCTCGGATAGAGGTCCGAGGGATACAAAGTCTCTTACCGAAGAATAAGTAACCATCGTCGATGTAAAAGTCCTTAGACTTTGGAATGGCAGGATCCGCGACGGGTGAAAAGACTTTGGAGAAGTCGGGGCACTCGGCGTAGTCATCGCGAATCTGTTCCAACCCAAGAACTTGGGTCTCCATCAGGTTGAGGACTAGAGGTTGTCGGCTCAAGGCGTTGGCGATGACGTTGTCCTTTCCCTTCTTGGGGCGGATGACGAACGTGAAATCCTGGAGATAGGCGATCCATCGGGCATGTCAATTGCTGACCTTCCTTTGGTCGTGTAAATGGCATAGGGCGCCGTGATCTGAGAATAATACGAACTCCTTGGGGAGTAAGTAGTGGCGCCAGTGTCGTAGGGATTGAATGAGGGCGTAGAATTCCCGATAGTAGTTGTCATACCTCTTCTGAGTGTCATTCAGCTTTTCGCTGAAGTACTCGATCGGGTGCCCTTCTTGGCTTAGAATTCCCCCAATCTCGACTCCTGAAGCGTCACATGCGACCTCGAAGACTTTGTTAAAGTCGGGTAATTTGAGTACCGACGCCTCGGTCATGAGCTTTTTAAGGAGCTCAAAGGCGTTATCCGCGGAAGGAGTCCAGTCAAAATTTTCACCCTTTAATATGTCAGTGATGGGAGCAGTGACTCGGCTGAATCCCGGGATGAACCTACGATAGAACGTCACCAATCCAATAAAGCTACGGACATCGTGGATGCTCTTCCGTTTCGGCCATGCAGTAATGGCATCGACCTTGGCCGGGTCGGCGGCAACTCCATGCGAGGATAAGATGAGTCCAAGGAAGGAGACCTCGGTGGTGAAAAAACTGCACTTCTTTGGATGGGCATAAAGCTTCTCCTTTCGTAGTGCTTCACACACGTGCCATAGGTGTTGGGCGTGATCTTCCATCATCTTACTGTATACTAATATATCGTCGAAGTATACGACGACAAACCTGCCAATGTAAGGCTGTAGTACCTCGTTCATCAAGCGTTGAAAGGTATTAGGGGCATTCGATAATCTGAATGGCATTACGTTCCACTCAAAAAGGCCATCTTTTATCTTGAAGGCTGTCTTCCACTCGTCCCTAGACCTAATTCATACTCGATGGTAGCCTCTCCTCAAATCTATCTTAGAAAAGGTAGATGCGCCAACCATCTCGTCTAATAGGTCTTGGACTCTTGGGATCGAAAAATTGTACTTCATCGTAATCTTGTGGATGGCTCGAGAGTCACAACACATCCTCTAGGTACCATCTTTCTTGGGAGCGAGCAAGGACTGCGCATGGGCTAAGGCTTTCCCGAATTAAGCCTTTAGCCAATAAATCCTTCACCTGGCCGTATAGTTCTTCATACTTAACAGGATCCATCTGGTAATGTGGGAGGTTCGGGAGTGATGCTCCGGGAACTAAGTCGATAGCATGCTGGATGTTCCGTAAGGGAGGGAGTTCATTCGCCAACTCCATGGGGAACACGTCCGCATACTCATCTAGGAGCTCTGTGACCTCCGGTGCTGGGTCCTCGTCCTTTAATTTGGTGACTCCTCGAATAGGGTCACCGCATAGCACAGGAGAGTGAGCTCACGGTCCTGTTCCAGCTCTCGCCGGAAGATGCAGCCATTGGTGATAATGGCGGGTGGGGTAGGGCGTGAAGGTGTCGTTGTGGACTGAGTGGGCAACAACGGTAGTCGTACCGATGGGAACCAAATCAATCGACGTCCGCCGTAGATGAAAGAGCAAGTGTTGGCTCTTCCCGCCAACTAGACGTCATGGTCACATAACCATGGTCGACGAAGAATGATACTACCAATTTTCATTGGTAGTACGTCGCATAACACCTTCGCGTCGTACGTACTCATCTTCACAGGTACGTAGCATTGCGTCTTCACCAGAATCGTAGATGCATCGATCCATGACACATTGTATGGAGTCGGGTGAGGAGTCATGGGTAATCCTAGGCGTGTGGCGGTATCCTTAGAGATTTCGTTGATGCAGCTCCCGCTATTGACCATCAACTTATACGTATTCCCTCCAATTTTGACGCACGTGTAGAAGATGGACTTACGCTGAGCGACGTCAACTGGTCGGGGTGTCGCCGTAGTAGTAGTGGATGTAGGGGCCGGTCGGGTGACCTCATTGGACCTCATACCGATGGTCTCTTGCTGAATTCCCAATGAGACAATGGGATACGTCGAGGGCGGAATGATCAGGGTGATTTGTATATACCCAACTGGGTCATCCACGTCATCACCATCGGGGCATTCAGCTGGATATTCATCCACTTCGAGATCATCCTCGGGCTGTGCTTCCACCGGATGCCCATGCATGTCCATGACGAGGAGGGTGGGATAATAGGAACGGCGATGTCCAAATCCCTTACACTTAAAGAATTGGAGGGGTTCTCGAGGGGCAATTGGAGCCCTGGTGGTGGATATAGTCGAGGAGGTGGGAGGTGCTGGCATAGCGACCAGTGTCGTTGAGGAGGCAGCTGGGCGTGGAACTGTCGTGTTGCCTCGGTTCCATGATGAGGTAGCTCTCGTAGCTGATGAGGCTGTCGCCGTATTCTGAGTTGCTCTTGGTGCTGCGGGAGTGGATGGCGCGACATCGTCGTGGCTAAGTTCATTGCTCTCCACAAGGCTGTTGGCGAGGTCTACGGTGCTCGGGTTCTGCTCTAGGACCCCTACTCCTAAGTCAGGACAGAGCCTATGGATAAAGAATGCGATCTGAATTTGTGGACTTTCCACAAATTTGCATCGCATCCTATACTCCTAAAAATCCTCGATGTACTTGCTGACCTTGCGCTTTCCTTGCTTAAGGTCCATCAAATTTAGTAGGAGACGAGTCATGTAAAGCTTCGGGATATACTTATCCTTGAGCTTTCGTGACATCTCGTCCCATGTGAAAGGGGGGTCTCCTCAACGTCTTGCAGCCTTCTTCTCGTTTTTCCAAAATATTTTGGCTTGGCCGCCTAGGCGAGCCTCGGCGTACGACATGCATAGGTCATCGTCCATGTCATACCATTGGAACTAACTTTCCGAGTCTGACTCCCAATTTGTGTAGTCCTTAGGGTTCCATGATCCTTCAAAGATGGGCACTTCTATTCAGACGCTCTTCTGGATCATGGCGCAGTGTGCCTCTCTCCGTCGCTCATGTTCGTCCTCGAGATGACGAGGTGGTGGTCGACGGAGTGCATCTCGCCGATAGGCATGATCCTGTGGCTCCGTATAATATGCAGCTTGGTGACATGCCTCTGGTGGCGTGGACGTCAATACTTCGACACCGGACCTGCCACCGCCATCAACCGAAGTCAACTCCGTCGATGACGCACTCAACCGAAGACGTATTCAATCGAAGCCAACCACGGACACGACGACGCAGTCAACCGAAGTCAACACCTCCGCAACAAACACGCCGCAACCGTCGTCACGCACATCTCCACTCGCGCACGTCCCTACGTGCGTCAGGACACGTTGCCGGAGGCAGATAAGCAACTGTCCTTTGGCGTGACACAAAGCACATCCTTCGTCCTTTAATTTCTCGTCTTTAATTTCTCGTCCTTTTCTCTTTTCCTCCAAGGCCTATGTAAAGGCCATTGTTTTCAAGAAACAGTAAGGCAGTCGCAATTTCAAGAATTGAATTTTGTTTAACTCTTCTTGGAGGACTCCCCAGCCTCCCCTATCCCTCCTAACCCTAACCGTCACCGCCGCCGCCGCCGTCGCCGTCGTCGCGTCGCCGGTCTGCCTCTTCTCCTCCTTCCTCTTCTCTTCTCTCTCTCTCCCTCCCTCTCTCTTTCTCTCACTCGCCTGTCCAAAGCATCCATCTAAGGCCACCCACGCTGCCCAGCCAGGGCCGCCCTAGGCCCGCCCTAGGCCCGCCCTAGGCCGCCCCAATAGGGTAGCCCTAGGCCGCCCACGTCAGGGCCACCCAAGGACAGCCCCATGCCACCCCAACAAGGCAGCCCAAGGCCGCCTAGGCCACCCTAGCCAGGGCCGCCCAAGGCCAGCCCTAGGCCGCCGCAATAGGGCAGCCCAAGGCCGCCCAAGCTGCCCCCTCTAGGGTCGCCTAAGGCAACCCAGGCCACCCCACAGGCTTCCTGCCAGGCCAGCTTAAGGCCGCCCCTGGTTGCTTGCCTAGGGTCGCCCCTATGGCCGCCAAGACGCCCAGTCAGATATCCAGCTCCGCCTTGCCGTGTCCACATCCGTCCGTCTCACTCTCCACCTAGGGCCGTTCAACGCTTGGAACGTCTAGACCCTGTTGTCTAGTGGGCCTCTCAACGCCCGAACTCGCCCAGCCTCGTCACGGTCAGAGTTTCTCGCATCCTCTTCACGCACTACGGTGCCGAGGTAAGCCTAAACTCTTTGGTGTCGAAGTGTTCTCTGTTCAGTATTTTCTCAAGAAGTTTCCACCGCCGTCAGAACTAGATTTTATTTTGATTTCCCACTTTGATGCAGGACGGACGTCGTCGGCGTCCCATAGCAGGAGCGCGGGCCAGTTCGTCCGGCTTGGGACCATCTTGAACGGCACGTCCTGCTTGTCGCTGTAGATGTCTAGGTCTAGTTCTGCGTGAGGATCCTCATTTCGTCGAGCCGGAGGGTGTCTCTATCTTCGTCTGGGCGAAGGTCCTCGGATAGTCGGCGAGGCGTTGGTGGAGGTGTCGAGGAACGGCGTCAGCGAGCGGCGACGGCAAGCGGCGTCGACGAACGACATCGGCGAGCAGCGTCGGCGAGCGGCGTTGGCGAGCGGCGTCGGCGAGTGGCGTTGATGAGCGGCGTCGGCGAGCGGCGGCGGCGGCGGCAGCGGCGGCGGCGGCGGTGACGGCGCGGTAGCGGCGGCGGCAGCGGCGGCGTCTAGCGGCGGCGGCAGCAGCGGCGGTGGCGGCGGCGGATCGCTGGCCGCCCGGTCACGCGGTTTAGACCGCGGTTTGGGCGCGATGCGGGCGCTGGCTGGATTGCGATGCGGCCGACGCCCAGCGAAGCAGCCCAATAAGCCAACCCCACAAGGGCTAGGGCTGACTTGGCAGCCGTGGGCTGCATGCTTGGCCGTCAAAGGAACGGCGCCTCTGGACGCGAGCCAGGGCAGCTAAGAAGCTTGCGAGCGGCACCTCGGGGCGCGGGAATTCGACACCTCGGGGCGCGGATTCGGCGGTTGGGCCTGGTGGGCCTTGCCGGTTGGAACCGGCCCATTAGGCCGAGGGGCCTATTGGGCCGGCCGACCGACCGGCGC
Organism: Wolffia australiana; assembly: GCF_029677425.1. Classification (NCBI taxonomy): domain Eukaryota; kingdom Viridiplantae; phylum Streptophyta; class Magnoliopsida; order Alismatales; family Araceae; genus Wolffia; species Wolffia australiana. The sequence continues at coordinate 4,919,881 of NC_135845.1, forward strand.
CGCGTTGGCGGCCTGGGTCCGATGGCCGGCGCGCTATGCGGCCGGCGGCGCGGAGGATGGTGCCGGGCAGCGGGCGCACCGGCGGCACAGCGACGCTGGCGGCGTGGTCGACTCTGGGTGGCGAGGCAGCGCGGCGACGGCGGCGACGGAGGCACGCGAGGGCGTGCGCGGGCGTCCCGGGCGTCGCGCAGCAGCGCGAGGCGGCGCGGGCACCGCGGAAGACGCGGGCGCGCAGCGCCGCGGGGCGCGCAGGCGCCGCGACGGCGCAGGCGCCGCGATGGTGCAGGTCGCCGCGGGGCAGCGCGGCGCGCCGCGGCGCGCAGGCGCCGCGGGATGGCGCAGGGCGCCGGGGGATGGCGCGGGGCATGGCGAGGCGGCGCGGGCGCGGCAAGGCAGGCAGGGTAGGGGGACGAGGCGGCGCTGGCGCGATGAGGGCGGCGCGGCGCGCGATGCGCCGCGCGCAGGCGGCGCGCAGAGGAGGCGCGAGAGTGCGGCAGCGACGAGCGAATAGAGCGGCAGCGTGAGCTGCTCTAGGTCACTCTGACCTTCTTCCAAAAATTTCTTTCTCAAAAGGAAAAGTCTACGTTCTATTACATGTGGGGTTCCTTTTATAGGAACCTTGAGGAAAATAAGGGAAAAACAATTTAACCTAAAAAAAGGATGAAAATTCACCTATACCTAAGAGAAAAAGTACGGATAAGTTGAGGGCCTTGCCATCACACTTCCTCCCTCTCTTTCTCGAGTGTTTCTTCGCGACGCGAATTTGGGTATTGATATTGGTGCTTAGGCATCGTCGCGGTGGGGGAAGACAGTACTCCCGCCCTTGAAAAGGCTCGGAGCTGCACCACCAGATTTTTCATCGATTTTAAAGCCCGAATCTGATTGTGTGAATTACTATGGGCTGTTTTATCCCTCCATTATCCGATCCATCCTGTACCGTTCATCCATCCGTAGCCAGCCCGTTAATCCAGTCGTCCATTCCCTAGTCGTCCTACGTTCATTCCGTAGTCTAGTCGCCCATTCCTAAGCCATCCTACGTCAAATTCGTATCAGAGCCTAACTTGGTAGCCCAGTCGTTTCCGCCATCGTAGACATCGTCATTTGTCAGTCCCATTGCATGCATTTGCGTTCAGGCAAACGAGTCTCCGCTCTGATGACAGACCAACCCCAAGACGGTCATGAGGTGTCCGTCTCCGTCCATGAGTTGTCATCGTCTGCCCCACCAACCTCCTCTCAAGGGGACATCGATCACGTGTTAGACACTATCCAGAATGGTTTTCGTGATGTGAACACACGAATTACCAATACGGATAACCGTCTAACCAGTTTGATCGATGCGGTGAGCAAACGGAGTTACAAACTTGAGAATCGAGGTCGTGATCGCCATTACCGGGATTGAGAAGACCACTATCCACCTGACTCTAGACCTCGAGCTCGTGATTGGAGTCATCGCGACCAGGATGATCCTATATGACCCGAGGATAGATCCGAGAGCCGAAATCAGAATCGTTCCGAGCGAGACGATCAGATTCCTCCTGAGATTCATACTCCGGTCCGTGATAGTAATCGTTTCCCACGGAACGATTACTATCTGCCCGAGCCTAAGACCCTAGGCCAGGACAGGAATCGTCCCCCACAGAATGATCCCTATCCGTCTGTGGATAGAGCCTCGGTGCATGATGGAAATCGTTTACCCCGAGACGATTACCATCCACCGGATGAGAGGATCCCAAAGCGTGATAGGAATCAACCCCCACGGAATAATCCTTATCCGCCAGACGATCAGTATCGTGGATGGAACGGGAATCATCCGGACAAGGATGATCCTTATCCACCCGAGGATGTGGTTCCCCCTCGTGATCAACACCGTGCGGATCACGACAACCAATGGCACTAGATTCAGCGTAGTGTCAAAATCGATGTTCCATACTACGAGGGATCTAGGGACCCTAAGGTGTATCTTGATTGGGAGTCCAAATTAAATAGTTATTTTAAATGGTAAAACATGTTAGAGTGGCAGAAAGTCTAGTATGCCGAGATGACATTAGGGGGACAAGCTCCTAGATCTCGAATTTTTGATTTATAACCGTCATGAGGCACCCATAGATACTTGGCCCCAAATGAAGGACAAAGTGCGTGAGAAATACGTCCCACTAGCTTACTTAGACAATCTCCTAGATCAATGGCATAAACTGCAGTAGGGTAGACGTCCGGTCTCTAAGTACATTACCCAATTTGAAGAATTCTATATGAGGTGTCGAGTTGAGGAGAGTCCACGAGTCCTTATATCACGTTTTAGAACCAGTCTTAAACCTTAATTAGAAACATAATTACTTGTCTGCAAAGCCGCCACCCTAGAGCAGGCTTAGTAGATTGTTGAAGACCTAGAGCTATGTCAGAATTTGTACCATACTCCCGTGTACAATCGTCCTACTCCCACCGATCTGTCGCACTCATCCAATCCCTCTTATTCCAATCGTGTGGCCTAGTACAACCCGGCCTTAGCCCTTCTGGCACCACCACCATCAGTTCCTACTCCCACTCGCACTCCGCCTGAACACTATCCACCAGCTCCGACACCATCCACTACTACGCCAACTGCTCGTACCTAGTCTTCCCTTGATTCCACAGCTAGAGCCCCTTCCCAGCCCAATCCTACACATGTCGGTCCCTCCGGCTTGACTTGTTTTAAATGCCAGGGTCGTGGCCATAGTGCTTCCCAATGTCCGTCACGAGCCTTACACATAGGGCAGGAGCCCTTTGATAGTGATCCCGCCGTAGACGAGCCACCTATTGATGAGGAGTATAGAGTTGAGAGTTATGTTGTCGATGAATTTGTGCATGATGACGGATTAATGAGTTTCATTGGCATCACAGACTGTCCGCTGTCTCTTCCTCGTCACAATCCATCTTTGTTAGTTAGGGGGATTGTCCGCTGCAACCTTACTCCGCCTTCCACTGATAATTCCGCATTGAGGACATCCATATTTTACACATTTTAAAATTGGTGATAAGATGTGTAAGACGATTGTAGACAGTGGTAGTTGTATTAATGTTGTCTCCGATGTTATGACATCACGTTTGGGATTACCTTTGATTGATCATCCTCACCCATATTTTGTGTCTTGTATCGATGCCACCTCAATCCCTGTGAAGAGCCAATGCCGTCTCCCTTTCAAGGTTCAATCCTATGAAGAGAAGATCTTGTGTGATGTTTTACCAATGAAGGTGGGCCTTATTATCCTCGGCCGCCCTTTGCTATACGATAATGATGTACACCTCTATGGTCGGAGCAATACATGTTCTTTCCTCCATCAGGGCAAGAAGATCACATGGCATCCTTACACTTATAGTCCGTAGAGGGCCTCACCAAAATCTCCATCCTTTGGCTTGTGTGTCATTAGCGATTATCAATTTCAAAAGGAACTCGATAGTGAAATGACTATGTGCTTGGCCATGATACCTGATCACTCCTCCGAGTATTCATCCACCCCACCCCACGAGGTTTCTAAGCTACTCGAGGAATTTGCAAGTGTTTTCCCTAATGATTTGCCTAATGACCTACCCCCGATGCGTGATATTCAGCACGCTATTGACTTCATTCCGCGGTCATCCTTACCCAACCTCCCTCATTATCGGATGGATCCCACACAATACAAGGAGCTACAGCGACAAGTCCAAGAACTCTTGGACAGGGGATTCATCCAAGAGAGCCTTAGCCCGTGTGCCATACCTACACTGCTGGCTCCCAAAAAGGATGGGAGTTGGCGCATGTGCATAGACAGTAGAGCTATAAATAAGATTACGGTCCAGTATAGGTTTCCTATTCCCCGCATTGACGACATGTTTGATATGATGGCAGGTTCGACAATTTTCTCCAAGATTGATCTTAAAAGCGATTATCACCAAGTTCATATCTGACCAGGAGACGAATGGAAAACCGCCTTTAAGATCAAAGACGGACTATATGAGTGGAAGGCCATGCCCTTTGGTTTATCGAACGCACCTAGCACCTTTCAGCGATTGATGAACCACATACTTAGACCGTTCATAGGAAATTTCATCGTTGTATATTTTGATGATATCCTTATTGATAGTAAGACCACACCCTACCACCTCCATCACCTACGTTTAGTTTGTGAAGTATTGAAAACCGAGCAATTATACGCTCACCCAAACAAAGTTATTTTCTTGTTAGTCATGTCTCATTCTTAGGTTTTGTCTTATCTGGCCAAGGCGTATCTGTTGATCCGGCCAAAATTGACGCCATAACTCAGTGGCTCACGGCTAAAAATACCCATGATGTTCGTAGTTTTCACGATCTAGCAACTTTTTATCGACGATTCATATCCAACTTTAGCACCATCATGGAACCCTTGACTTAATGCCTTAAGGGAAATCATTTTGAATGGACAGTAGAAGCGCAAAAGTCCTTTGAGGAGATCAAACTTAGAATGACTCAGGCCCCTATTCTCCGTTTACTTGATTTTGATAAAGTATTCGAGGTTGCCTGTGATGCTTTAGGATTAGGAATAGGAGGAGTCCTGAGTCAAGAAAATCACCCCATCGCCTTCTTTAATGAAAAGTTGAACGATGCTAAGCTTAAGTATTCTACCTACGACAAAGAGCTTTATGCGATTGTCCAATCCTTACGTCATTGACGTCATTATTTACTCTAAGGAATTCGTTCTCCACGCTGACCATGAAGCCTTGAAGTATCTACACTCCCAGCAGAAATTAAATTATAGGCACATTAAATGGGTCGAATTCATCCAGTCTTATACCTTTGTCCTTAAACATAAGAGGGGAGTTGAGAACCGAGTTGCCGATGCTTTGAGTAGACGAGTCCATTTGTTGAATGTTATGAAGGTCGAGGTTATTGGGTTTGATCAGATCAAGGACCTATATACTGATTGCCCAGATTTTGCTCCCATTTTACAGACCTTAGGCAAGTACCCGAGCCCTGATAACCAAGATTATATCTTAGAGAATGGATTCTTATTTTATGATCGTCGCCTATGATCACTTAGAGATTTTCTTGTGTGGGAGACACATGCCGGAGGCCTTAGTGGTCATTTTGGGAGAGATAAAATGATTGCCATGGTCGAGCACAAATTTTATTAGCCATTCCTTAAGTGAGACGTAGCTAACGTATTCTCCCAATGTCGTGTATGTTCCCTTGCCAAGCAAGTTAAACAAAACACCGGCCTTCACACCCCTCTCCAGTCCCCCAAAAACCCTAGGACGATGTGAGCATTGAGTTTGTGTTAGGGCTTCTGAGGACGAACAAACGCTATGATTCCATCATAGTAGTTGTGGATCGTTTCTTGAAGATGGCTCATTTCATCCCTTGCTTTAAAACTTCTGATACTTCTCATGTCGCTCAATTATATTTCAATGAGGTAGTGCGTCTCTATGGACTTCCAAAAAGCACAGTATCGGACAGAGATGTCTGATTCACTAGCTACTTTTGGAAGACTCTTTGGCATCTTTTGGGAACAAAGCTCAAATTTTCCACGGCTTTTCACCCCCAAACTGATGGACAGACCGAGGTCGTTAATAGGAGCCTCGGCAACCTATTACGATCGCTGGTGGGGGACAACCTCATGTCCTGGGATTCTGTCATTCGGCATGCCAAATTTGCCTCCAACGCGTTAGCCAACTGTACCACTAGCCTGAGTCCATTTGAGATTGTGCATGGTCATCTTTCTCGTACCCCTACCAACCTCATACTTATGTTACCACATGCTAGAGTCTTAGATGATGGTCATAAGTTTGTTGATCATATTAGAAGTCTGCATGAGGAAACCCATACACGCATCATAAATAGTAATGCCTCATACAAACAGGCCGCAGATTTTCACTGTCATTTTTGCGAATTTAAAGAAGGTGAAATGGTGATGGCGAGGGTTAGGCCGGAAAGATTTTCCTCCAAACGGGCTACTAACCTTCATGCTCGTAGTGCCGGGCCGTTTCCAATCCTCAAACGAGTTGGGGAAAATGCCTATGGCGTCAACATACGTTCCTTCTAGGGAATAAGCACCACTTTAAATATCTCGAATTTAGTCGCATTTAAAGCCCCACCTCCTTCATCTAAAGGCCCTCTTCTACCCTCGGACTTTCTGGTGAGCGAGTTTGACTTGTCCACTCCCCCATCACTACCTACTGACTCGCATGCAATCATCGAGGAAATACTGGACGAGGTAATCACCTTCATCGAAGGTGGAACGGTGCGGAAGTTTCTTGTTCGTTGGCAGGGCAACACAACGATGGACGACACATGGATTACAGAGGAAGACCTGGCCCGCCTGCACCCCAGCTTGGTGAACCCACTGGAGCTTTCAGATGCTTACTCAACAGAGTTGAGTTCTCTGCACCCCAGGGGAATTGGTGGCGTGGACGCCAATACTTCCACACCGGACGTGCTGCCGCCATCAACCAAAGTCAACTTTGTCGATGACGCAATCAGCCGAAGATGCAGTCAACCAAAGTCCACCACGGACATGACGACACAGTCAACCGAAGTCAACACCTCTGCCACGAACACGCCGCAACCGTCGTCACGCACATCTCCACCCACGCACGTCCCTGCGCGCGTCATGACACGTCACTAGAGGCAGATAAACAACTGTCCTTTGGCGTGACACGAAACACATCCTTTGTCCTTTAATTTCTCGTCTTTAATTTCTCGTCCTTTTCTCTTTTCCTCCAAGGCCTATATATAGGCCATTGTTTTCAAGAAATAGTTTGGTAGTCATAATTTTAAGAATTGCGTTTTGTTTAACTCTTCTTGGAGGACTGCCCAGCCTCCCCTATCCCTCCTAACCCTAGTCGTCACCGTCGCCACCGCCGTCGCGTCTCCTCCTTCCTCGTCTCTTCTCTCTCTCTCCCTCCCTCTCTCTTTCTCTCTCTTGCCTGTCCAAAGCATCCATCTAAGGCCGCCCAGGCAGGGCCGCCCTAGGCCTCCCAAGGCCGCCCACGTCCGGGCCGCCCAAGGACAGCCCTAGGTCGCCACAACAGAGCAGCCCAGGCCACCAAGGCCACTGCGCTAGGGCCTTCCAAGGGCAACCCCAGGCTGTCCCAACAAGGCAGCCCAAGGTCGCCCCCGGCCGCCCTAGCCAGGGCCGCTCGAGGCCAGCCCCAGGCCACCACAATAGCGCAGCCCAAGGCCGCCCAGGCCACCCCAGCCAGGGCAGCCCAAGGCCAGCCCCAGGCCGCCACAACACGGCAGCCTAAGGCCGCCCAGGCCGCCCCAACCAGGGCTGCCCTAGGCCAGCCCCAGGCCGCCCCAATAGGGCAGCCCAAGGCCACCCAAACCACCCCCGCCAGCGTCGCCTAAGGCAACCCCAGGCCATCCCACAGGCTTCGTGCCAGGCCAGCTTAAGGGCCGCCCCTGGTTGCTTGCCTAGGGTAGCCCCTACGGCCGCCAAGACGCCCGGCCAGATATCCAGATCCGCCTTGCCATGTCTGCACCCGTCCGTCTCACTCTCCACTAGGGCCGTTCAACGCCCGGAACGTCCAGACCCCATCGTCCAATGGGCCTCTCAGCGCCCGAACTCGCCCTGCCTCGTCACGATTAGAATTTCCCGCATCCTCTTCACGCACTATGGTGCCGAGGTACGCCTAAACTCTTTGGTGTCAAAGTGTTCTCCGTTGAGTATTTTCTCAAGAAGTTTCCACCACCGTCAGAACTATATTTGGTTTGAATTTCCCACTGCCTCCCTCTCTTTCTCGAGTGTTTCTTCGCCACGCAAATTTGGGTATTGATTTTGGCGCTTAAGCACCGTCGTGGTGGGGGAAGACAATACTCCCGCCCTCGAAAAGGGTCGGAGCTGCACCACCAGATTTTTCATCGGTTTTAAACTCCGAATCCGATTGTGTGAATTTCTGTGGGCTGTTTTATCCCTCCATTATCCGATCCATCCTATACCATTCATCCATCCGTAGCCAGCCCGTTAATTCAGTCGTCCATTCCCTAGTCGTCCTACGTTCATTCCTTAGTCCAATCGTGCATTCCTGAGCTATCCTACGTCAGCCTGAGGATAGTGTGGACGCTCCTCCGGGTATCCATAGTGCTGGTAGTGTCTCGGTAGTGCCGGGGGAGACACTGGATAGGCGTACTCCGGATGTGGCGGGTAGGTGTTCAGCCTCCTAGGTCAGGTAGGTTTGTCCGGAGGGTACTCCTGAGGAGGTGCGTAGTGGTGGTCGGCGGCGTGTCTCAGTACCGCTCGAGGCGGTACCGGGGGCTCCTCGTAATGGACTGGTGCCGGTGCAGGTGCCAACCCATAATAGTGTGGGTGGGCGGAGCTACCACCATATCTGGCGACCTTCGGTCGACGAGTAGCTGGTGGATGCCGTGGGCTACACGGTACAGACGAGTAGTGGGGAGCGTTCGGCACAGGTATTCTGTTAGGCTTTGTGTTGGGCTGGGTTGAATCTTCTGAACACTCGTAGCTCATCCTGCTTTGTGTTGATTTCAGCATGTCCATATGCATCATAAGGAGCTTCTTTTCTTCTTCCCAAGCTTTTTCCTTTTCCTGCAATCTTATACACTCCTTCTGCAGTTTGTTTTCATCAATAAAATCCGACAAACCTTGGTTAGTTTGATCATGAGAAATAGATGAAAAGGCATTTGAAGATTCAGAATTTCCATATGGATTACACTTCTTAGAAAATTTAGCAACGCACGAAGCACTTTGCATTTCTTTCTCCATCATCCATTCAAACAAAGTTTTACCACGAAGATCAGAAGTAGAAGGAGAAGAACACTCTGAAGACCGAAAATCATAGGAGTGATCTCCGTCAGAAATTCTAGAATTTACATGTTCATTTTCTTGCATATTTTTCAAACTTTTCTCAATCATCAATTCAAGCAAGGTTTTATTGCCAACGTCAGGAGTAGAAGAAGAATCACACTTTGGATATTCAAAATTAGCATGTGCATATGCATCACAATGTTCAGAAACATAAGTGATATGTGAAGTATTTTGCATATTTTTTTCCACCATTAATTCAAGCAAAGTTTTCCTACCAGGATCAGTAGTAGAAGAGGAATAAAAATTGGAAGATAAATTTGAAAATTGGGAATCATAGGAAGCATATATGTCAGAAATTCTAGAATTGTTACATTTATCTTCTTTAAATCCATTCATATTCCTTGAAATAGGAAAATTATGATGAAAATTAGGAGAAATAGGACGAAAGTTAGAAGGATTACAAGAAAATTGATCATATGAAAAAGAAGTTCCTGAGTCGAATTGATTGTTCCAAATCCCATTTCTACTATGTGGAAATTCAGTCATGGAAACATCGATATGATTATATGAAGGATTGCAATAAGAATTTCAAAATTGAGGATTAATAGGAGCATGTGAGTGAGAATTATTGTAATAATCAGGAAAAATCGGTGTTGATGTATCCGTGTAATCACAAGAGTAGGAAGAATAATTTCCCTGACTATATGGAGAATAATTTCCCATAGTTCCCATATTTCCATTATGGAATTCGTTAATTCCATAACAGTTATACATTATTTCAAGCAAACCTTTTTTTTTTCAAAACACAAATAAAAAAGAAAACACTTGCATGATATTCATCATTCAAATAACTGTTCAAATGAATCCCTAACTCGAAAAAAAATGAAATTTAGCTTTGTTGCCTCCCCGGCAACGGCGCCAAATGATAAGCTAAAAAATTACGTTTATATATGTCGTTATTTAGGGGTTTTTTGGGCTTAATCACTAAATTTTTATATCCCTTAATACGTGAGTATGGGGTCGATCCCAGGGAGGCGACGGTGAATTCAATTGTCCTCAAATCAGGGAGTAGCACTAAAGTTTTAATAGCCAAGCTCCATTTACTTTTGACAGATTTAATGATCAGTTAACATCTCTTGGCAAGATTTACTACTCATCCACTGCAAAGTGGCTTAAGTAGAATTGTTTTTAGAATATTTTGTCTTTAGTCAATTAGAAACGATCAAGAAAAGGAAATTGATCCCAATAGTTTTTACCAAATGTTTTTGCTAATGATTAATTCAAACTTATCCTGGACTAGGATGCCTAAGATAGTATTTCTCACGAAGTATATATTTTTTTTTTGATCAATTTCTCACGGCTTTAGGAAGTTTAAGCAGAGTTTATTATTTTTTTTCATTTTATACCGATTAATTTCAAATTGTTGCTATGTCCTAAAACCACAAATCGTGAATATGATTCACGATTTGCTGAATTTCAGAGGCGAGAGATTGAAATCTTATTGATTAGATGAACGAAACCGATTAGGAATAAAATGTTGGTAATAGATTTAGGTCGAATAATCTGAAAACAAACTAAAAATTTACAAGCTAAATGAGTAACGTTGGAACATGAAAAAGAACGACGGCAAGCGTGAGCTAAATGAAAACTTTCAGAAAATTAACAATGTAATACGGTGAAAAAACTTAAAGAAAGATAGACCTAGATGTACCAGAAGCAATCAGAGAGTTAGTTTGAGCTAATCCCGAGCAACGAACGCCGCTTTTTTTCCAGATTTTGGCTTGAGCTCGATGACGAATGACGGCGCCGGATCTGCGGAATTTCAGCTCCAATCCGTCATCAAATTGGTCCTAGCGATTCTTGAGTCTTGAGGGAGGCTAGGTGATCCTTCCTTCAGCTTGAAAATCAAGAACGAGTCAGAAAATTCGTTTTCTGGCCTTTTATCGCCGCGGAATCGGAAGAACAGCTCTTCTGATTCCGTTAGCATTTTCATCATTTTTGCGTTGTACGCTGAGCGTACAACGCGACGCGATTGGCTCTTAAAGCCTTCGCGTATGTTTCACTCGTGCGCGACACGCACCAAATCACGTGCGTGCGTGTCGCGCACCAAAGGGGCTAATGGGCATTCTGATTCGCCGACGGCCCGCTGCGTGCGGTGCGTTATTCCATGCGTTCTGCGGGTGTTAAAAGAAGAAATTAGTACTCAAACCGGCCCACTAAGTGCTGGTTTTAATAAAAAATATTTATTTATATTTTTAATTAAAAGAACACATACAGTAAATTGTAAAAATCATTTCTAAATGCATGATAAAAACTAATTATTCATTTATAAAGGACTTTAATTTTTATCTTCTCTTTATTTATAGAACTAGGTCAATTACAATCATTTAAATTGTTCCAATCATCATTTTAAATCATTTAAATGTGTAAATTGACCTAAATATTGATTAAAGTTATTATTTAACTTGAAATTCAAGAAGTTTATTATTTTAACCTAGAATCATGATAACATGCTTAAAAAACTAATGTTCTATGCATGAAAATCCCAAAAATATGATGAAATGTGCATATATTTTAGCTTCTATTTGGATGTTGTCAGTAGGAACGATTGTCATAATATCGCGGTGCAGGATACTCTTCCCGAGGGGGGGGAGTTCTTCGTTGTTCCCCATAGTCATTCTCCCAGTCTTCTCGTTGGCTGTAGCAGGGTGGTGGCGCTGGTGGATCCTGCGGGCGGCATGTCAGAGCGGGAACGTCTAGCATAGGGGCCTTACCAGAGCGTTGGGGAACCTCGCTGGCCGAGGGGTCACCATAATGCTCATTCACTGAGGCCCTACGGGTAGGTGCCGCGGTGACAGAACGCCGGTCTTCGAAAGCTTGAGGTGCTGGTGGTGCCATTTCGTCGAGGGGCGTCGAAACCCGACAAGCGGGTTCACTAGGCGGAGGAGAAGGTAAAGCTACCTCCTCGTTCTCCAAATGATCTATGTGAAATCGTTCGCCTAATGGATCTTCGGGTAGAAGATCCCCTACGACGAGATCATGGTCATAATCATCGTCGTGATCATCTATGTCGGCATTCTGACACTGGGCTCACGTGCGAACCATTCTATGGTCAACAATCCACCAATAAACTTTCTAGAGGTATGATAGTGATGGACGCAATGAAATGATGTGTATAGATGTGAATGAATTTCGAAATATGAGGGATTGATATTCAAAAAAATTTCAAATGATATTCTACCGACCGTGTTAAGCAAAAGCTAACACGACCGGCTATGATACCAATATGATGTAATACGATGATGTGCCGGGATCGAGCAGCTTGTATTACATCACAGGAGAAGACGATCGCGTTCATAATTAATGAGAAATGAATGCACGTTGAGAAACCCCTTCAATGAGCGAAATAAGATGATTCCGAGTGAGGGAGGAAGATCAACGTCATCCACCAAGAGGAGACATTGATCTGATTAGACTCCTGATGACCCTTGGGACCAACTACGACGTCTAAGGAGTAAGGGGCATTTAATGGCCCGAGGATGTTCAACCTCTAAGTCGATGACTAAAACCCTTTACCACAAGAAGAATCCTATCACTCGACAAGGTGGCTATCCTATAGACGATGTTATATAAACCCGGCAGAGGAAGTGATAGGGGTTGACGGCATTGCAGTAGATAATAATGCTAAAAATAACGGAGGGGAGACGGATAGGTACCTGATTTTCGATAGTCCACTACGCCGTAAGTTGTTAGAATGCCAAAGGACGAAGATGGACCGACGATGGAACCACGAACTGGAGACGTGCGGTCGAGGAATCACGCGTGGCTACAGGCAGACGATCGCGGGCGATCGCGTGGCGTGTGTGCGGAGCATGCACACGTAGACGTCTAGTGGGCAGGGGCACGGTTAGGCGCCGGAGGTGTGCACAGCAGACAGACAGTGGGGCGCGCGCGGGGGCCGCGCGGGCAGGGCGAGTAGAGGCGTCGGAGGCCGCGTGGGGGCCAGACAATGGGACGCGCGGGGGGGGGCTGCGTGGCTGGGTACGGGTGGGTGCCGGGGTGCGCACAGCTGCAGGACGGTGGTGTAGCCGAAGGAGGTGCTCGGGAGCGGGCTACGCGCGGGCTGGGTGCGTACGGTGGAGACTGGTGACAGCGTTTAGTAGAGGGTGGCAGCGGCGGTGGTGCGATTACTTCCAAGAAAGGGCCTTTCTTGAAAATTAACCGCCCAAGAAGCTTCCTATAGATGGAATTTCTTGATATTCTGGGAGGGCTTTGGAGAATTCTTGACGAATCTTGGAAGAAGGACGCCGGCAGCAACTCGAAGTGATCTCAACGAGGCAAAATTGGCATTATATCCCCTTTGATAATGACAATTCTTGAACCTTCAATCACCTTCGGAGTGATCTCAACGAAGGAGTCTTTGGGCTTCAAGAGTTGATGCTTTCTTGAATCTTTACGCGTCCCCGGAGTAATCTCGACGAGGACGTTGAGATACGTCGCCACGGAGTGATCTCGACGTGATGGCGTGGACTCTACCCACGGAGTGATCTCGACGTGGATGAGGATAGCCACTCCTCTCTACACTCTTGGTCCTATCTAAACTAAGAGGGAGACAACTTGTAAATTTTCTTCAACAAATGCCTCAACCTTCACTTGGGCATGCTATCCCCTTATATAGTGAGGATAGGTGCCAAGTGAGATTGTGGAGAGGACGAACTGTCGTGAGACGTGTTTGGCCTCTCTTTAATGGTTACAAGAAAAATAAAAACATAACAAGGACGAAAATAACAAAAAGACAAAACAAATAAAAGACAAAAATAAGATGCTTACGCGGAGTACTTAAACCCCCGATGGTGAGCATCGGCGCGAGCAGCTCGGCGTGGCTGGAGTCGTCTCGTCCTGGCGTCATCTGGATGGTCCCCCATCACAACCACCACGATAGAATCATAACGCTTGTTCGTTCTCGGAAGCCCTAACACAAAGTCGATGCTCACATCATCCCAAGGTTTTTGAGGGACTGGTAGGGGGGTATATAGGCGGGTGTTCTGTTTGACCTGCTTGGCGAGAGCACATACATGACATTGGGAAACTATATTAGCTACATCTCGCTTGAGGGATGGCCAAAAGAACCTATGCTCGACCATAGCGATGGTTTTATCTCTCCCAAATGACCACTAAGGCCTCCAGCATGTGTTTCCCACATAAGAAAATCCCTAAGAGTGGATTTTGGAATGCATAGGCGACAATCATAAAGTAAAAATCCATTTTTTAAGTTATAATCTTGGTTTTCAGGATTCGAGTAATTGCCTAAGGTCTGTAGAATGGGAGCAAAGTCTGGGCAATCTGGATATAGGTCCTTAATCTGTTCAAAGCCAATAACCTCTACCTTCATTCTCTTCAAGAGGTGGACACGTCTACTCAGGGCATCGGCTACTCGGTTCTCGACTCCCCTCGTATGTTTAAGGACGAAGGTATATGACTGGATGAATTCTACCCATTGAACATGTCTAAAATTTAATTTTTGTCGAGAATGGAGATACTTTAAAGCTTCATGATCGGCGTAGAGAATGAATTCCCTAGAGAGTAAGTAATGTCGCCAATGACGTAAGGATCGGACAATTGCGTAGAACTCTTTGTCATAGGTGGAATATTTGAGTTTAGTGTCATTCAACTTCTCACTAAAGAAAGCTATGGGATAATTCTCTTGACTCAGGACTCCACCAATTCCTAATCCCAAAGCATCATAGGCGACCTCAAACACTTAATCAAAATCAGGTAAACGGATAATAGGGGCCTGAGTCATTCTAAGTTTGATCTCATCAAAGGACTTTTGCGCAGCTGCAGTCCATGCAAAATGGTTTCCTTTAAGGCATTCAGTCAGGGGCGCCATGATGGTACTAAAGTTGGAAATGAATCGCCGATAGAAAGTTGCTAACCCGTGAAAACTACGAACTTCATGGACATTTTTGGGTGTCGGCTATTGTGTGATGGCATCTATTTTGGCCGGATCAACGGAAACTCCTCGTGCTGTCAGGATAAAACCTAGGAAGGAGACATTATCGACAAGAAACGAACACTTTTTGGGATGTGCATATAACTGTTCATTTTTCAAGACCTCACACTAGACGTAAATGATGGATATGGTCGGGTCTGGATTTTCTGTAAATAATAATATTGTCAAAATAACTAAGACAAAGTTTCCGATGAATGGCGTAAGAATGTGGTTCATCAACCGCTGGAAAGTTCTGGGTGCTTTCAAAAGACCAAAGGGCATGACTTTCCATTCATATAGTCCATCCTTGATTTTGAAGGCAGTTTTCCACTCATCTCCCGAACGGATACGGACTTGGTGATAACCACTCTCAAGGTTGATTTTGGAGAGAATCCTCGAACCAGCCATCATATCAAACATATCATCAATGCGCGGAATAGGAAACCTATATTTGAGGGTAATCTTATTGATGGCTCTACTATCAACGCACATGCGCCAACTCCCGTCCTTTTTGGGAGCTGGTAGTGTGGGAATGGCGCATGGACTAAGACTCTCTTGAATGAATCCCTTGTCTAAGAGCTCTTGGACTTGGCGCTGAAGTTCCTTGCATTGTGTAGGATCCATTCGATAACGGGGAAGGTTCGGCAAGGAAGATCCGGGAATGAAATCAATGGCATGCTGGATTTGTCACATAGAAGGGAATTCATTTGGTAAGTCCTCGGGGAAGATGCTCTCGAATTCGGCTAATAGTTCGGAAACCTCTGGTGGTGGTGCTGTGCAATCCTCAGAAGAATGATCAGGAATCATAGCTAAGCAAATAGACATTTCACTATCTACCTCCTTCTGAAATTGACAACCGCTAAGAATACATAGTCCTCAGGAAGGAAATTTTGGTGAAGATCTTTGAGGGGTTTGAGTATAAGGATGCCATGAAATCTTCTTGCCCTGATTGATGAACGAGCATGTATTGCTCCTACCATAAAGATGTACATCATTATCATATAGCCAAGGGCGTCCAAGGATAATGCTGCCCATCTTTATGGATAAACATCACACAATATCTCGTCTTCGTATGACTAAACCTTCAAAGGAAGATGACACTGATTTTTCACGGAAATAGAAGTAGCATCGATCCAAGATACAAAATACGGGTGAGGATGATCAGTCAAAGGTAATCCCACACATGAAGTAATGACATCACAAACGGCATTGATACAACTACCGCTGTCTACGATCATCTTACACATCTTATCACCAATCTTAAAATATGTGTAAAATATGGATGTCCTCAGTGCGGTGTTACTCGTAGAAGGTTGGGTGAGAGTACATCAAACTACTCCCCTAACAGACGTAGAAGGATCCCGACGAAGAAGGGATGGTGGGCAATCAGTAGTACCAATGAAGCCCACCAGATCTTTTTCGTGCATGACTTCATCCTCGGCATAACTATCTACTCTATATTCTTCCTCGTCGACAGGCTGATCATGAATGATAGGGGTGTGATCGGAGGGCTCCTGACCTATATGTAGGGCTCGTGATGGACATTGGGAAGCTCTATGACCATGTCCCTAGCACTTAAAGCACGTCAAGCTAGAGGGACCAATTTGTGCCGGATTGGGTTGAGGAGCTCTAGCAGTGGAATCGAGGGAAGATGATGTACGAGGGTTTGGTGTAGCAGAAGATGGTGTCGGAGCTGGAGGGTGGTGGTCGGTGGGAGTACGAATAGGAGTGGGAGCTGATTGCAGGGCCGGGAGAGCTAACGGAGTATTGCGTTGGGCCACACGGTTGGGGTAAGAGGAATTGGAGGAATGAGAACGATCGGTAAGTGCAGGACGATTGTAGATGGGAGTATGGTATAAGTTTTGACATAGCTCTAAGTTCTTCTACAATCTGATAGGCCTGCTCTAGTGTCGTGGCCTTGCAAACAAGCAGCTTTGTCTCTAAATAAGGACTAAGACCAGTTCTAAAACGAGAACTAACGACTCGAGGATTCTCTTCAACTCGGCATCTCATGAAGAATTCTTTGGATTGGGTAATGTATTTGGAGACGGAACGGCTACCCTGCTTTAGTTTATGGCACTGTCAAGAAGGTTATCTAAATAAGCAACTGGAACGTATTTCTCACGTAGTTTGTCCTTCATTTGGGCCAAGTATCTATGGGTGCCTCACGACGGTTGTAAATCAAATATTCAAGATTTTCCCAAAAGATTTTCGCTTGTTCACCTAGTCTCATCTCGGCATATTGGACCTTCTGCCACTCAAGCATATTATACCATTGAAAATAACTGTTTAATTTAGACTCCCAATCAAGATACTCTTTAGGGTCCCTAGATCCCTCGTAGTATGGAACATTGACTTTGACGCTACGTTGGATTTGTTGCCACTGATTGTCGTGATCCACACGGTGATGGTCGCAAGGGGGTGCTACCTCCTCGGGTGGATAAGGATCGTTCCTGTCCAGACGATTCCCGTTCCACCCACGGTGTCTATCATCAAGTGGATAAGGATCATTCCGGGGGGTATGATTCCTATCA
This sequence comes from Wolffia australiana, assembly GCF_029677425.1. Classification (NCBI taxonomy): domain Eukaryota; kingdom Viridiplantae; phylum Streptophyta; class Magnoliopsida; order Alismatales; family Araceae; genus Wolffia; species Wolffia australiana. The sequence continues at coordinate 4,937,163 of NC_135845.1, forward strand.
TGCTCAGGGATCCTCCCCTCCAGTGGATGGTAATCGTCTCGTGGTGGACAATTTCTATTGTGTAGCGGGGCTCTATCCACAGGTGGATAGGGATCCTTCCACGAGAGACGATTCCTATCCTGACCTGGGGTTCTAGGCTGAGGCGGATAGTAATCGACTCGGCGATTCCTATCACAGACCGGAGTGCAAATATTTGGTGGAATCAGATAAGAATTCCACGCAGCCTCTTCACGCACTACGGTGCCGAGGTATGCCTGAACTCTTTGGTGTCGAAGTGTTCCTCACCTAGTACTCCGTGTGAATTCTCCACCGCCATCAGATTTGATTTGGTCTGGATTTCCCAAACTCCCTCTCTTTCGTGAGTTTCCCTCATGACGTAAATTCGAATATTGATTTTGGTGCTTTGATATCGTCGCGGTGGTTGAAGACAGTACTCCTGCCCTCGATGAGGAACGAGGCTACACCACCAGCATTTTATCGGTTTTAAACTCCGAATTTGATCGTGTGGATTTCTATGGTCTGTTTAATCCCATCTTCCAAACCCGCCTATCCCCTCAGTCGCCCTTATACCTAGGTGTCCTACATCAGTAGATGACTGATAAACATAGCCATGGGAAGACCAGATGAACTAACACCAAACATGAAACAGACAAACGAAAATCAAAAATTAAAACACGAGCACGTGCGCAGACGTGCTTTACCCGAGGTATTTAAACTAGGTGTCTTCATGGACACTTTGACATGCCTGTTACGCTAAACAAAGACCGGTGGTGATGTTGATGATGGCAAGGGCAGCTCGGATGACGTATCCTAAAGGTCATTTGGGCGCATTCCATCAATCATCCCACGGTCAGGAGCACTTGGTGCCTACGTGTTTATGGTGGCGAACGACAATGGCTGAAGGAGATCTGGCCGCATTCCTTATACCTCATCCTATGTGATCCACGAGTCATCCACACTTGTGCGTCCTTGCCAATACACCAAAAACCTATATGACACCTCGTCCCCTGCATAATTAATTAGATCATGAAGTATACAATCGACAGACTTGTGCCAATCGGGTGAAATGATCAAGGGAGTGATCATGGAAAACTTACTCACACTGAAGGGGTCTAGAAAGGCTGGGTTAGAGGAGGGAGAAGGGCTCAGAACAAAGCCATATCCGCCGTGTTAAACGTGGAGCTTATTGCCCATGTAGGAGGAATTTGAACGACGTTGGCGTTATCGCTCACTCATCAGAGGATTGAGAATTGGCTGGCGCTACGAGCATGTAGCTTGGTAGCTGGCCCGCGAGAATATGTCTCCAGGCTAAGTCTCACCATCATCCGTTCTGTAATGTCAAACACTCAGGGTTGGCGATGCAATTCGATAGCCTGCTTGTGCAATGCATTTTGACTCGTGACTGTATCGTGAATATGCATATGTAATGAAGAAACATGCTGGGCAAATTCAAGACCATCCTCAAGTACCCTATCATGAGAATCTATAGATGCTAAATCGAGGGGTCGACAAGGAGCCGGCCATAAGCGACCTCGAAAGCATTGAAGCAGGTTGTTCGATTCAGCGATGAGTTATAAGCTAACTCAGTGCAGGGAATTAAAAAATCCCACATCGTAAGGTGCTCACCTACTAGGGACCCGAATAGGTTTCCTAAGCTCTCATTGACTACATCCTTCTAACCGTCGGTCTGAGGGCGATAAGCCATCAAGAACTTAAGTTTCCTTTCGAGGAGACTCCACAAGGTCTTCTAGAAGCAACTTGTGAAGCAGACATCTTAGTCTGAGACGATCAAAGTGGGCAAGCCGTGTGGGCACACAATCTGTTGGAAAAATAATTGTACCACCTACGTAGCGTTGGATGTCTTCGTGCAAGGCACCAAGTGCACCATCTTTGAAAACCTATCAATGACCGCCATGATAGAGTCATGTCGTCTTGCGGTCTGGGGTAACCCTAGGATGAAGTCCATGCTGATCTTGTCCCGTTGATGCTTGGGCACCGGTAGTGGGGTGTATAACCCTGCGCTCTTCTTCACCTGCTTGGCCAAGGCATAGGCACAGCATATGGTGATGATGTTGCAAACATTGTACTTTAAGTTGGGCCAATAGAATTGATATTCTACATTGGCTATAGTCTTGTTGCTGCCAAATTGGCCACGAAGACCTCCACCGTGACATTCCCAAGTTAGAGGTCACGTAGTGACGTACATGGCTTGCACATCCTATTTCCCAATAACAAATAACTGTCGGTGATGACATGGTCTTTAAACTCGCATGACGGTCCTCGGTTGATCTCCGTGATGATAGGCCTTAAATCAGGGCAGCTAGTGTATCCCTCTCAAATCTGCTCAATACCTAGAATCTTTGCCTTCTTGACATAAAGCACGCGTGCACGTCGATGTGCGTCCACGATGACGTTATCCTTTCCCTTATTGTGCTTGAGGATGAAGGTAAGATCACGTAAATACTCGATCCATCTAGTGTGGCGGTCGCTCCATTTCTGCTGAAAATGAAGGTACTTCAGCGCCTCGTGATCTGAGAAGAGTATGAACTCCTTCCAGAGAAGATAGTGCCACTAGTGCTTCAACGCATGGATGACAACATAGAACTTCTTGTCATAAATCAAGTAGTGGAGTCTAGCATTGCTCAATTTCTCGCTGAAGAACTCTATGGGTGCCCTTCTTGGCTTAATACATCCCCATTTTTTATGCCACAAGCATTGCACGTATTGAAGACTTTTCCAAAGTCAGGCACACGGTCGACTGGCATTTCGGTCATCATGATCTTTACTCGATTGACAGCTCAATCAGCTTCCTATGTCCAAGCCAACGGCTCCACCTTAGGGCAGCCGATGACTAGAGCCGATACAAAACTAAAGTTTGGTATGAATCACCAGTAGAATGTGGCGAGTCCGATGAAACTCAATATGTCATGGACTTTAGCCGATGGAGGCCGTGACGTGATGGCTCAGGATTTCTTTGCGTTGGCAGCGATGTCCTGGACTGGTGCGATGAATCTTAGGAACGTAACGTCGGGGGTAAGGAAGCTTAATTTCTTTGTTTGGGCGTATAATTGCTATCGTATGAGAACCGTGCAGACCTGTTGGAGGTGTTCGAGATGTTTGTCTCACGTGCATGTATATATGAGGATGTCGTCAAAGTAGACGACAACAAACTTTCTGATGAACGCGTAGAGTACTTCGTTCATGAGCCGGTGAGAGGTGCTCGATGCATTGGAGAGGCCAAAGGGCATGACTCTCCACTCATATAACATGTCTTAAATTTTAAATGTGGTCTTGCATTTGTCCTTGGGATCAATCCAAACTTGGTGGTATCCCCTACAGAGATCTATCTTCGAGAAGATAGTGGATCCGGCCATCATCTCAATGAGATATTGCATGCGGGGAATGGGAAAATGGTACTTGATCATTATCTTGTTTATAGCTCAACTGTCACAGCACATACACCACATGCCATCCTTCTTCGGGGCCAAAAATGCGGGGACCGCAGATGGGCTGAGGGTTGCCTAGATGAGGCCTTTTTATAGTAGCTCTTTGACCTGTCATAGAAGTTCCTTGTACTTCTATAGTTCAATGGAATAATGGGCCAAATTGGGTATTGATGCTCTAGGCACGAGATCAATCACGTGCTATATGTGACGCGTCGATGGTAGTTCACCAGGCAACTCTTCGTGGAACACGTCAGTGAACTCCAATATGAGGATCTTGACTTCAGGTGGTCGGGGAGCTACTTTTGTATGTGGGTAAGCATCAACAGCAACGATGAGGCCCAGTGGCATGTCGTCAATCTCGCATCCCAAGTCGTGGGTGAACAAGGTGCCACATACAACCATTAACCCTACTAGGTTGGTCGGTACCGTCTTGTTTGCCGATTTCATGGTGTACAGGTAGCATGTGACCTTCCATCCTTGATACATGAACAAACATGTGTTCATCCTTCGCCAAGAGTGACATCGAGGTCATATTGGCAAGGGCAGCCTAGAATGATGCTTCCTATTTTCGTAGGAAGTACGTCATATAGGACACTCTCATCATAGGAGCTCACCTTCAATGGGACGCGGCATTGACGTTTCACCAGCAAGGATGAAGCATCAATCCATGACACATCGTAGGGAGTCGGGTGTTGTATGGCCGCCAACCTTAGCCAGGCGACCATCACATCAGAGAAACGTTGATGCAACCCCTACTATCCACGATCAATTTACAAAACTTGTCATCGAGGAGCGAATGGTTTCATCGCCTATTGGGTCGGTCCAATGCACGATAGATGCTGGTTGAGTAGGAGGGGCAGATCAAGGTGGTGACCACGTTCCACTAGTGCTGGGGTGATCTACGGCCAATGTGTTGGGTAGCGGGTGGTGGAGTCGCTATAGATTCTCTGATCTGTATGTACCCGACTCGTTCGTCCGGTTCTTCGTACTCCTACATGATTTACTTGCCCACATGACATTTGTCTTTGTGTTGGGAATCCATCTCATCCATCTGGACTGGGTGGACGTCTCCAACATACATCTTAGTGCTGATGACGGCCACTGGCTGGCCTGGTTCCCTTTCACTTGACACTTAAAGCACTTCATATGTGCTTGGTTCACGGAAGCGCTACAGACCGTGGTGTCAGCGGTGATAGCCCGAGCGGATGGGGCTGATCCCATTGAAGTGGACGTGGAGTTTCCTTCGTCTCTAGCATTTTGTGAAGTATGAGTGGACCCGAACGAAGTGGTTCAAATGGGTGTGGCTCGATGTGGTGCTAGGGCAGTGTGAATAAATGGTCTCCTCGCCCATATGCTCTACGTGCTCTACGATGTGGTAGACTTCATCGACCTTGATAGGGTTTCACTTAAGCACCTCACTGTGCAAGGTTGGTCAAAGCTCATGAGCAAAAAGGCTGATGATGATTCACGGATCCTCCACGAACCCGCATATCATTCGGCATTGCTTGAAGGCCTGAATGTATTCTCTCAGGGGTTGTTGACCCTATCGTAGGTCGAGCCATGAAAGGAATAACATCATTTGGTACTGCCATGGCACATATTTGCTCAGCTTCTGAGCCACCCTAGTCCATATTGTGATAGGTCATCGTCGTCGCTCAGCTACGACCCGCTCCGAATATTTGACATACAGGTCATCGTCCATGCGGTACCATTGTAAATAGGAGTTCATATTCGACTCCTAGTCAATGAACTGCTTGGGCTTCCTCGACCATTCATAGATGTCAATGTCAGCTCCTATGCTCTTTTGGATCTTCGCGCGATGCTCCTCTCGTTGGCGCTCATAGTCGTTCGGGCGTTGCTCAGGCACCTAGTGTCCTTCGTATCCTGGTTTGGCATGTCGTTAGGGTAGGGTCGGGTAGCGTTAGTGGTGAACCCATCGTCGGGTTTGACTATCATATGGAGCGCGGTGATCAGGTATCACGCGTGGCGGGTACAAAGGAACCTCATCGGGTTCATCATAGCGGCGATCATAGGGCCTAATGTAGTTGTCTTGGTGGGCTGGTAGGTCACCCTCCACCCTTCGAAGATGGCGACGTCAGCTTGTATGCTTTTTTGGATTGTGGCGCAATGTTCCTCTCATTGGAGCTCGTAGTCATGTGGGCGCCGCTCGTGCACCGGGGTGTTCATATCGTTGTTCAGCATGTCATTAGGATTGGGTCGGGTAGCATTCGTGGTCGACCCATCGTCAGGGTTGACCATCATATGGAGCGGGTGATCAGGTATCATGCGTAGTGGGTATCGAGGAACCTCATCAAGTTCGTTGTATCGATGATCCTAGGGCCTGACGTAGTCGTCTCGGTAGGCTGGTAGGACACCCTTGAACCCATGATTGTAATTATCTCCTGGATCCTATCTATCCCAAACACACACACATCCTAGGGATCACGTGTGGGATAACAATTGGGATGGCAATCCCGATGCACTTCGTATTGCAACTAATTATCTAGGTACTCATCTTCCTTAAAGGGAATCCGTGGCCACTCTAGAGCGTGTGACCCGAGGTGGGTTGGTGGCTCGTTCTAGTACCACAGATTTGGGTGCGACGACGAGTACCGGAGGTACTACAGGTTGTGCTAATAGCTGCTCCACGCATTTGGCAACAGCGGGTAGGGTGCAAAGATAGGCCCCACGTTGTTTTGTAGAGTCCTCCCAGGGTCGGTGCTCCTGGTGCGATCTCCCTTGTCCATGTCTTGCTCCTCGGCCACATGCGGAGGGAGCCTGAGATGTAGGCCCGTCCACTAAATCCTTCCCGTGTGGACGATGATCTGTCGTTCCTATCTCCTTGTCGTCACTAGGGAATATAGTACAAAGTGATTGTGAGGTGTTGTGGTGGGATCGGGCTCATCCACGGCAGCCACAAACATGTCCGCATGGGCCGAGTGATCCAGCGAGACCCCAATCGATGAGTGTAGTTTGTCAGAACGCTGAAGGAAATGGTGATGTGCCAACTTCGGGCACGATGGGACGATGCTCTAATAGTTGTATAGGGCTGACTCTTTCGAGCGGTGACAAGTCTTCTAATCGTAGGGAAGTCAAGCCTGCCGGATACATCCTTTTGCTAGATCACGTCTCAATGACCATAACCAGTTCCTCAGGGTACCGAGTGGGTTTTCGAAAATGGATGAATGCAGGTAATATGATGATAGGGTAGGGGGATGTACTATGGGCGTCCACAACCTGGCTTTGATACCAAAAGGATGTCAGACGTCGTTGATGTTATCATCCGACAGGTAATTCACCAGGAGATATACGTACGTGATGATGTGAATCCTAGATGGGTCTACGTGCAGACCTCAACTTGTCAGGAATTGGACATTGATCATGGTTAAGAGAGGCCACTAGAGCATACTGTTGAAATGTCACTAATGGCACACGCTATCCTATACCAGTGTCCCCGTCGACCAGAACCGTCGTCGACAAATGGGTGAAGTATGCTCGCTTATCGTATTTTATATTTTGTCATCTTCCTTAATCCTATTTTGTGTTTTCCTACTCGTTGGTTTATTTTCGTCGCGTTGCAACACATCTCGTGAACCGTGTTTTCATCGTCATGGGGAGGGGTCCATGGTCATTTGGACCCCCTCCCTTGTCTTTTTCTATTTTTCCTTTTATGTTTTAGTTTCTCCATTTTATTTTGTAATGCGGGGCCCATTATATAAGGCCCCACTAATAGACCCCAATTTCCCCTTTGTTGACCCATCTAGGAGCCCAATTGACTCCCCCTTAAAAAAGGGAGGAGCGGAGCGACCTAATGATGAGATCAGGAGAAGTCAAAGAAGTATCGTGTATTTGTTTTTCTGGTCTCGCCCCCTCCATCTAGGGAGAAGAAAAGAGGGAGAGGAGAGAAGAACGGTGAGACACCCTAGGAAGGTAGCAGGTGGAGGGAGCAATTGGGTGCAAGACTTTATTTCTTCTTCTTCCCGCACCCGCATGGTCAACGGTTGCCCCTCATCGCGTCTCCTTTAAAACATGGCACTCGAGAAAATGTGATCTAGTGCGGTGCTGAAGGGTCCAAATCCAAGTGAATTCCCATTGGGTTAAAGGCCCCTAAAGAATCGGGTTTTCCTCCTCACCGCAGTCTGCTCACGACCTCGATCAATCGCAAGAGAAGACAAATAAGATGTCACTCTTGCTAATGCACACCTCCGATGGGAATGCCCTACCAGACTCTGGCATTCCCTTTGAATGAGCTGATCCACTTGCCCTGGATCTTGGCCCGACGTCGAGAATCTCGCCGTTGCTGTAAATCCCAGATAACCTTGCGGGAGTTCTCCGAGTTGCCTCGGCCCTCACTAATCTGCCTAGACACCTCACTTTCTGGTTGGTCTACATATGCAACTAGCTGCCACCGCCGCGCCGCTTTAACCCTGCTGAGGTCGACCAAGCCTACCATTTAGTGGAGCACATAGAGCATCCGAGTGACGAGGTTATCCGGCATACCACTCACACTACGCCTCTAGTCATACCCACTCTAACCACACTGCTCGTGACTCCTCGAGCTTCCCATAACACATTGGGGCAAGGAATCACCCGTGCTATGTCAGTGGGGTCTACCCGACATGCTCAGGTCATCACGAGCGACACTCTGGCCCGCAACACCACCCTAAGTCAATAACCAATTATATGCTTCAAGTGCCAAGGGAAAGGGCACCGAGCTAGCCAATGTCCATCCTCGGCACTCCTAATCGATACGGGAGAGGCCGAGCAAGACCCAAACAGAGAACTAGAGTGACAAGGAAATCACAAACAGGTATGAGTACCCGACCCATGGGTTGGGTATATCCAAATAGTGGATGCCGGTATGAGTCTAGTCCATGCCCTAGCATTTGGCGAATCGCTAGTATCGTTGCTGACCGCCCTAGCAGTCGCTAATTTTGTTGCTACGTCCCAAGTGAACCCTGCGCCCGTCTTGTAGAGGACATCCCCGTTGGCCAACAAAACTCCATCAACTTTGGTCTTTACACGTTCAACAAAATCAATGACAACGCGTGTAAGTTGACGATGGATGGTGGCAGTTGTGCCAATGCCATTTCGGATGTGATGATCGCTCGACTAGGGATAGCAGCCATGCCTCATCGTACCTCTTACAGCGTGTCTTGGACTGATGCTACGTCCTGTTAAAGATGGGTACGTATGATGAGAGCCACCTTTGTGATGTCCTTCCTCTAAAAGTTATAACTATTATCTTGGGTCGTCCCTAGATCTATGATCACGACGTCACCATAGCTGACAAAGCGAATACGTGTTCGTTTATGGATCAGGGACGATGGATCACGTTGTACCCTTACACCACGAAGCAGGCTACAAAGAGTGCCTTGACCAGAACAGTCGGGCTTACAATAGTCTGCCATCCCGTGTCCTCTCAAGAGGTGTGATGCAACGATGATGACGTGCCCTCCGCCCCTGCCGACCCCATTGCCCGCTGGGTCACCTGCGCAACCAGTCTAGAGACCCAAGCTGCACATAGCGCCACCCATGCCACTCTCGCCCGGCTATTAGAGCTGCACATACCAATCGTCTGACCAACCACGCCGGCCGCCTGCCTGCCCGCCCCTCTCACCCAGAGTAAACACGTGTCATCACCACTAGCATCGGCGAGGTGATTCCCCGACCCAATGCAGACCCCACACTCTTCACTGGCCAGGATGATAAGCAGCGTATGTGTTGCACCTGTTTTACAATCTACGTGGTGACGGCCAATAGCCGTTGCCCTACCCCATGCACCGAGCACGTGCTTGACTCCCCGGAGACCCACGCCGCCGGGTTGAGCCCACGCAAGATCACCAAAAGCCATGTCCCTAGACAACACCACACCCTAGCACCCGTAGAAAGTCATCGTCATGCATTCGCCCAGCATATTTTGTCATTGCATCAGCATCGCCATAGTAAATCTACGCATCTGCATGCAAAGTACATGCAGGCTTCCAACTCGCATAGCCAACTCCTAGTGTCCAATGTGGGCAAGTTAGTGTTGGTGAGAATTTGGCTGGAGAGTTATTCTCCAGGGTCGGCCACAACGCTACATGCTCACAGTGCCAGCCCCTTCTCGACCTTCAAATGAGTGGACGGACACACCTATGTCGTCGAAGTCCCTCCTTAGTGGGGGACCAGCTCCACATTTAACATGGCAGGCCAGACCCCGTACCGAACCCCTTCTCTACCCTCCAACCCAGCCTTTCTAAACCCCTTTAATGTGAGCGAGTTTGCCACAACCACTTCCCTAGTGATCTCGCCCGACTGACACGAGTCAATCAATCATATATTGCTTGGGGTAATTAACAACGCAGGGGATTAGGTACCATGAATGCTCTCACATGCAGGTGCGGATAACCTGATCACCGCAAAGAGTGATCTACATCAAGGACGACCAAGCCCTCGCGAGCCACTACCGTCGGGTACCCAAACTCGATCGAGCCGAGTTCTTCCGACCCAAGAGGATTGACGCGCATGCCATCTTGAACCATCTTGAACCACTTGCGATCATCGTCGACATCCGGGTAAAGCATGCTCACTTATCATATTTTGATTTTCATCTTCTTTAGTCATATTTTGTGTTTTCCTACTCGTTGGTTTGTTTTCGTCGCATTACGATGCGTCCTGTGTTTGTGTTTTGATCATCATGGGTAGGGGTCCTTGGTCAATTGCACCCTATCCTTGTTTTTTCCTCTTTTCCTTTTATGTTTTAGTTTCTCCATTTTATTTTGTAATGGGGGGGCCATTATATAAGGGCCCCCTAATGGAACCCAATTTCCCCTTTGTTGACCCATTTATTGGCCCAATTGACCTGCCTTTTATAAGGAAGAGGGGGGGGGGGCTAATGATCAGACCACTAGAAATCAAAGAAGCATCGTGTGTTTTTTTATATGGTCTGACCCCTTACATTGAGAAAGAATAAAAGAGGGGGAGGAGAGAAGAACGGTGAGGCAGCAAAGGGAGGTAGCAGCTGGAGGGAGCAAGGGGAATCCTAAAGAATTTTCCCACCCCTGTCCTCTTCTCAAGCTCCCAACAGCTCCGACCACCGTGGAAGAAGCAAATAAAAGGAGCCATGCTGTCCACCACAATCGACCGCGAGTCCTGATTTCTTCTTCTTCCCACGCCCGCCTGGTCAATGGTTGCCCCTCGTCGTGCCTCCCCTAAATGTGGCCCTTGGGAAATTGTGATCTTTTAGTGCGGTGCTAAAGGGTCCAAATCCAAGTGAATTCCAGTGGGGTGGAAGGCGCCCGATTAGAATTCGGTCTTCCCTCTCGCTGTAGTCTGCTCGGGACCTCGATTGTTCGCACGAAAATGACAAATAAGTTGGCGTTGCCGCTAATACTAACCTCCAATATGAACCCGCCACCAGATTCCGGCTATCCCCTTGAGCAAGCTGTTCCACTCACCCTGGATCTTTGCCCGACATCGACAATCTTACCGTCGTCATAAATCGCAGATTATCTTGTAGGAGTTCCATAGGTTGGGTTGGCCCTCAATGATCTGCCAGGACATCTTACTTCGTGGATCGAACCGGGAATTGAAGTATCATTGCCATCGGTTGACGGCGTGTCCTGACAATAGTTTTTTTGGGATCTAATTGAACTTGGCCGCAGAACTGTGGGATGTCTAAGCTGTCTTATGTCGGTGAATGATCGTTGCCTCTTGCACTTGCTGAACGACCGCTCAGGCCGCCAACCACAGGTTAACCTGAACGGTCCGACATAGTTGCTCGAGCCGCGATGATGCTGTTGGTCGCCCCACTGTCCTCTCTCCTCTGATCTCTACCAAGCGTTCCTACAACCTAGTGTCAGTCGAATCGCTCTTTGCTCTTGGGTGCCGCTCCATCAAACCCGCTCCCGCCAACACGATTGTTGAAGACTCTGCTTGAGGAGCCACCCGAGAACGAGGTACATCGTCCTCTCCCGCCGCTCATTTATTATTCTTTCATGTATATTTTTTTCTGAACTCCACTGTGCTCGGGCTATGCAGGTTAGAGAGTGGCAATTGAGCCAAAACTACGAAGCAAGTGAATGTCTTAGCGGTAGGGACGAGTCCGTCTGTTATGTGTGCGCCTTATGGATTGATTTTGTTCCGTTGTAGACATCCTTGTCAGTCCGACAAGGTTTGAGGGGCGACCATCACCGCCACTCGGTGACCCCATCCAAGCCCAGAGCTCAGCGCCTCCTTCGAGTCAGAGCCTGCACGTACGACACGTAGGACGTCTCATGCATTGCATCACAATTACATCTACCCACTTCAGGTTTATCCGTTAGACGATGACACTATCAACGTTTGATACCACTATCTATCTAGGTAACGACCCATCATACTCGGTGTCGATGGAATGACGTTCTCAACGACATTCGGCGTCAGTCACCTACCAAAGAAGAACCAGAACACGTTGACACAGGTGATCCCTCGTCAGAACAGGCCGTGTCCCATGTGGCGGAACTGGTGAGATTACTCATGCAATCATTGTGCATGTGTAGATGACTCATCAATGTAGCTGTGGCAATACCACATGAACGTGTGCGGGCTATTTTAACGGACGACGGATACCAATTCCCTTCCCCTCTCCTATTTCTCCCTTCCCTCTTTGCCTTCTTCTTCTTGCACCTCTGATCCTTCTCCAGTCTTGTTCTTCCCTCTCTCATGAGATATAGTGTAGAAACAAAGTAACTCCCACAAACAAATTCCAGATCTAAGATCTGGATGTGCCCATCATAGCCTTATATAGGGCCATGATGGGCCCATTACAAATAGTTCAAGAAGGGGCCCAACAAGGGACCTCTTTTACAACAACTGAATTAAAAACAAAGGGAACTTAAAATGACTCGAAATAAAATGACACATAACACAACGATACGGATGCACCATGACGAGTACGGTGAACTCATCGTGATGAACAGGAAACATGAGTTGGACAAAAGAAAATGGACAATTAAAACACACGCACGTGCACCGACGTGCTTTACCCGAGGTATTTAAACTCGGACGTCTTCACGGACACTTTGGCGTGTCGGTCAGGCTGGACACGGAACAGCGGTCATGCTGATGACGGGGAGCGCAGCTCTAATGATGTATCGTGAAGGTCATTTGGGTGCGCTCCATCATTTTGTACCGGTGGCTTTGAACCTTTTTCAATAAAAACTCTATGTTAGCAAATGTCAGAACTAACACCTCTAAAAGAGTAGTCTATTACTCAACTGTTAGTGTATATGAGAAGATAACGATAAGCCTAAAAATGCACGTAAAGATGTTGTTGATTTTGGACTTTGACTTATACAATAAAATTTATAATTTCCCTTAATCACTAAATATAGAATACAGAGCAAGTAAGGGGTCAAACCACAGGGAGGCAACAAATGAGAATTTTTATCCAATTTCAATGAATTAATTCAAAGATGATTTAATTTTTCAATTAATAAATCTTAATTATCCTTAATAATATTCTTTAATTTATCAAAATTAAGTAAAACTTAATTTTGATTTTTAATATTTCGGTCAGAAAATTCAAGATATGAATATTTTAATTTTAATCTCAGATTAATTCAGATTATAAATTTCCCAATTATTAAAAATGTTTAAAATAATTTTTATGAATTAAAATTGGGAATTAAATAACCAAGAATGGGATTTTTAATTTGGACTTCAAGATAGATGAACTTTCGATTCAAATTTTATTTTTAGGTTTTTTATATAATAAGTTAAATTCCTAAACAATAAAAATCAGAATCTAGAGAGAGAAAGTGAAGAATTTGGGGAAAAGATGAAATCCGACCCTAAATAAAAAATCTAATGATGCAGAAATGTTCTAAATTGATTTAGAATTAAGTATCAAAACTCAGATCTTGAATCAGAATCAAAATGAAGTGATAATTTCATTCAAAACAAACTTCTAGGGCATATACATTTCACCCATGCCTTGCTGTTTTAGAATCGTTCAAGAAGATGATTGAAATACAAATCAGAGACTTACAAATTTGAGTTCAGAAGCAAGATCTATCGACTTCAAGAATCCCTCATATGTCCTTCTTGGCCAATTGCTTGGGGAGAGCCTCCAAAACTGATTTTTGCCCATTTCCAGACCTTCATTTAAAGATCCAATCGTAGGGAATGTAGAGGGTAAAAAGACAAACATACCCTCAAAATTTCAGCTCAATCGGACAGTTGGATCTCAAGATATCGTCATTTTTTTGGCGCTTAATCTCCACCGTTGGATTAGTTTATCTCTCCTCCAAGAAGCTTGGAAATAGTGCTTTCTGATTGGTTGACGAAATCTTCCTCATTTTCCCCCTTCTCGGATTGCGTTATGACACATATTTGTCCGCGTCTGTATGGCAAAATAATTGGATAGCAATATTCTATTTAAATGGCCCAGAATTCGCCACGTCGCCCTTCGTTTAAATTTTTTTATGTAAATAGGCAGAAAAAGACAAAATGAGCCTCAATGTTGGACTTATTATCTTCTCTTTTGTTTTTACGTGTGTCGGTGGCCAGAATTTTTGACCCATCCTATAATAATAAAAAGGCGGTGAACATACCGTTTATATTTTTTTTATTGTTTACGGCGTCGATTTCCGTGTGTACGCAGAAAATCGACGCCGTAAAGCGTTAATTTTCAAAAATGTTGGTTGCCGCGCGCGTTAATTGCACGCAGCAACGTGACACCGCATGCACGCTTTACATGCATGTCGGTGGGCGTATATATATAAATAAAAATCTCACTCTCTCTCTCTTATTATTAATAATAATTATCCACTCATTCGCCCCAATTTCGGGCGAATGACGTGGATGCCCTTTAATATATAAAAATATATTATAAAATTCCAAATAAACTAAATATGTATTATTTAAATATATAAAAATCATTTCTTGGCTTTATAATAGTCAAAAGATTATATAAAAATATGGGAAAATTCCAGAAAAATCATGAAAACACTTACCAACCTTAAGCTAAGTATTTAAAGCCCTGTAAAAATATTTCTTCACTGAAATGAGGTTAAATTCCATGAAAACATGATAAAAAATCAGAAATAATAGTAAAATTAAAGTGTAAGTTATTTATCTTTATTTTAATATGTTAACATGCAAATATAGTTTTTATTTTAATGTAAAATTCATTAACTAATCATGTTAATTTGCAAGTTATCAGATAACTAGGTATGTTTTCCTCAGAGCTAAAAAGGTATATTTCAGATTTGAAGGAATGGGTTTCAGTTCTAATTTCTATGTGGGCATAGATATTTGTTCACATATGCTAGCACTATCCTATCCTTCTCCTTCGTCTTGTTCTTCTTCAAGTGTACTATCCTATATAGTCAATACATCATACATCATATTTCCTATGGATTCTTCATCATCATCTTCAACTTGTAAAGAACATGTATAGACATTCTCTTGGCTACTATCAGGACCTTTCATGAATTGAGAGACTCATAGTGCAATCTCTTCTTTTCCCAATCTCAATTTAATTTTTCCTTCATTCCAATCGATGTTCACTCTTGCTGTAGCCAAAAATGGGCGTCCAATAAAAAGGAGCATGACTATATTTCCCTGAAGTTTATGCATCTACCACTAGAAATTAACATTTTTCGACTTTCGTAACTACGTCAACTAACTGCCCACATGGTCGTTCAATTAATCCATCCACTAATTGCAGTTCTAAATTCACCAGTTGCAACTCTCCAAACTGAAAGTGTCTACTAGGGCCTTAGGCATAATATGAACATTTTCAACTGAATTGAGCAAAGCATTGTTAAATATTTCATGCCTAATTTCACATTTGATTATCATTGCCCCTAGATCTTTGCGCTTTCGAGACAATTCATTCAAAATTCTGAACTAATGTTCTCTAAAAGTTGGATCCTTTTTTGCTTCCTAGGAGGAATACAAAGGTTTTTTAATTTTTTTTCATAATCAGGGATGTAGTATACTGCATCTAACACAGGGATTTGGATAATGTCATGCTTCAAGTATTTAAGAAAGAGGCTCTCTTTCGACTTTTGTTTCTTAGAGTACAAGGCACTAGGGAAAGTTATGGGTGGACAATATGCTTGTGGGTTATGTTTCTTTTTGTGATATTCCTTTCCCACAAGTTCATTGTGGTTTTCTTGTTTGTCTTGTTTTTATTAAACCATTTTTTTATTTTCGCTAACTAAATGCCGATCAGGTAATTCTCTCACACTCAAAAGTTTAGACACCGCATTTACATTTTTTTTGCGTCATCCTCTAAGATATCACTCACATCATGGGTCTGTTCACTATCTATGTTACACATATTATCAACATAAAGTGAATTACTTGGTTTAACATAGGCTCGATGATGCAGTACAATGCAACGGTGTCGTCAAATTTAATTACATCACAGAGAATAGACAAATGTAATGCTGTAAATGAATGATGCAATACTTAAAACATAGAGGCATAGTGAATAGTTTCCGAATAGATTGAGGGAAATGGGGGGTGACACGAGAAGACTAGGGTCGGGGCAGGCTCCTGATGACCTGATAAATCAGTTCAAACGCCGAAGAAGACGGGGAGGCAATCATTGCTCGTAAGTGATCCAACCATCACAGTAGATTAATGTATTTTGACACCTAGTGAAATTACTATTTCAAAGCTATCGTGGTTAATCATAACTCAAAGGTCTCTCTTCGGTAAAGGAGAAATGTTGCCAGCACTGAGGGAGATAATCAAGCTCAAATGAAGTGATGACGAGAGAGCAAAACCTGTTGATAGTGATGCCAGCCAGAGCACTGAAGAGTGATATCAAGGTTGTCGTAGGTTGAATTGTTCAATAGTTGTGGAGAATATCCTAAGTAGAAGCCACAAGAAGAATCACTCCCAATGCAATGGTTGATTGATGGTGCACGAAGACAGAATAGACTGTTGGTGTTGATTTGGTGAGAGGAGTCAAGACAACGGAAGCAGGGATCCCAGTGCCAGGTCTTAGCAAGGAAAAGGAAATATATCCTCCACTGAATTATACCATCTTAATGAGGTTGACTATGCCTCAAATCAACCTGCCCTCAAAATTTTAGAGGATGTAAAGACAAACATGCTCTCAAAATTTCAGCTCCATCGGACAACTAATCTCAAGATATCGCCATTTTATTGGCGTTTAATCTCAACCGTTGGATCATTTTATCTCTCTTCCATATATCTAAAAAGTGGCATTTTCTGATTAGCTGATTTTTTTCCCATTTTCTTCATCCTCGAATCACATTCTAACACGTGTTTGTGCACTTCCATAGGTTGCAATCATCGCGACATGATTGCTGTGTTTGAATGGAGAAGAATACGCCACATTATCCCTTTGAATAAAATAAAACAAGACAAATAACAATTGGTTTAGACATTCTTACACGCTGTTTTCGGTTACCCCGTGCATTTATTGCACGCGGAAAATTGATTATTTAAAATAATCGATCCGCTCGAATTCTGGGCGAATGATGTGGATGCCCCTAAAATTTTTTAAAAAATTATCTAAAATACTAAATAAATCATCAAAAATAATATTACAACTCTAAAATTCATTTCCCAACTGAATAACGGTTATAAAATTATAAAACAATATGGAAAAATTGCATAAAATTAGTAAAACCTTCAGCCAATTATTTTAAGTCCCGTAAAAAATATTTTTTCAATACAAAGAGGCTAGATATCATGTAAAAAATACTAAAAATTAGAAACAATAATAAAATCAAAGTGTATGTCATTTATCTCTATGTATATAGGATAACAAGCAAATATGGCCATTAAAACACATTAATGTAATGTAATATACATCAATTTAACATTATAATTTTCAAGTTATCATACCCCCCACTTAAATCATTGCTAATCCCTTCGCAATGTACCATTGTTACTTTAGATGACTTCATCCATCAACTCTCACTCATCTGCATGAAGTGTTAGAGATATCAATAACATGCTCAAAAGGAACTCCCATCGACAGTTTGGATTCCACCTTGTCATGAATATGGGCGCCATCCCTCTTGGTTTGGGTAGAGCTAACGAATTGAGATAGAAAGATGTACTTTTCTCTAGATTTGGCACTTTGATCTAAAGGTTCTTCACTGTACCCTTCAAGTGGTGGACCTCTAGTCTCTCATATCAAGGTCACTCTCTTCTGGGTAGCGGCTACATTATGTTATAATTCTCCACAAAGTTTCGTCCTATTTTATGATAAAAGCTAGACATTCCTCGCCTCCCAGTTAGCACAGAATATCAAATGTTGTATTAAGGAAATATGTGTGACGAGTTTCATGTCAGAAACGATGGCATGGGTAAGAGAGTAAGAATGAACGAAATATGGAATGCTCAAATTGGAAGAGATGGATTTGGACTGTATGGTTTGATAATAAATATATCGTTTCAAGTTGCCTTCTCCCAAGACTTAGACAAATGAGAAGGATATAGAAAGAAATAAATCATGCGTGATGCCCTCTCTAGATTCAATAGGCAATATCTTGTATCAAAATTGTATTCAAAATGCCTACCACCAAACAGTCCTCACAATTTTTTTTAAAATTCCTCAGATTTTTCATGAATTTGAGGACCTTTTTTTGTGTACGGTGTAAAGGACACACTAAAACAATGTGTAACCGTAGAGGGAAGAGAATGACCATTGACTCTGGTGAGGGCATTACGTAAAATCATTGAAGAGAAAAAGAGGTATTGAGAAATTGAAGAACAAAACTAGACAGAAATGGTGATTGAGATGGAATGTAGATGATCCCATAGAAAGGGAGATCGAGTGGCTTGGGAGATGGCTACCATCCACGAAAGGCTGTTGGTAAGAGAAAGTTCAAGGAAATGGGAAGGAATATGGCATATGGAATGGCAAATGGAATGGCAAAGTGGATAGAGAGTCAAGAAAAGGAAAATTATGTGCTTTGAGACTTGGATAAATGCTTCTCTTCCACCCTAAAGTAAGATTGACTCAATGAAATAATAAAACGTTCAAGTAGGATCAGCTCAGTGAATGGTGGTGCGGTGGGGGTCCTCGTTTTACTCAACTCTCTACCTTTTTGAGTCATAGGGCTTCAATCCTTCGATTTTCCTATCGCGTACACACCCGATAGATACCCTAGCCATTTGGAAATTAACTCCCACATTATCCAAAATCAAGGTTTGTTTCATCTTTGCATGATCATGATGTGTAATAAAGCCAAACTTCCCTACACATGTAATCCAAATTAATGGATGAAGATCTCCTAAAATAAAGGTTTCCATATAAATGAGATTTATGTCATAATGATCCAAATAAAGGTTTGCAATTCTAAGCACATAAAGTGTTCTCCCCCCCACCAAAATATGCAATGTCCTCAATGCATAGGAATGAACATAAGTATAATTCAAAAGTTCAGAATTGCAAACCTGCTTAGGCGTGATCCTTGTTTTTTAAAGAACTTACTAATGTTGAGCCGACATCTCGTTACCATGTGTAAAAATTGTGCTTCTTCTTTTTTTTTTCTGGAAAACTTAAAACTAAAAGCAAAACAAAAATGAAAGCTGGGGAATTAGGTTAGTTCCCATTATTCGTGAATGCAAAAATGCAAACAAAGAAAAAGACAAGCTATATGAATGTTAATATTTAAGGTCATAGAAATGGCTCAAAAATGAACTTTGGAATCCATAATTCCTTATGTAATATTGTTTTAAATGGTTCTAAGATGGATTTGGGAATCCACACTCTTCGCGCCTAATTTTCGATTGAAATACCTTTTGTCCTCATCGACATATATGGCATAGGAATCAATCTTCTATGCTCGTACATCCCATGATTCCCTAAATACTCACTCCTATGATCCCCATACCTATGTCAAAATCTATATTCGTCCTTCCATTTTTACACCTATTTTCCTTCTTTAGTATGGCAGCAAACTTTTTGGTCAATGACTCATTCTCCATTTTTAACTTTTCCATCCTTTCATGCATCTCACTCTTTTGATCATTTAATTTCTTCAAGTAATTTCTCAAGTGGAGATCAACTATTTTTAAAGCAAAAAGTCCCACTTGAGAAGATATGCATGATGGTCTACAAAAGTTTTGTGAAGCTGGACTAATTGATGGTAATGATAAATCAACTGTTTCACAGATAGAACTAAGTTGAGATGATAAATTGTCTACCACACTTTTGCTGTCAGAAATATCTAAACTAAGGGACACAATATTATCTTATTTTCTAAGGATTACCTCTCCTGCCTGAATATCAATCATCGCTCTAACTTTTTTCAGGAAAGATCTACTAAAAACTAGGGTGTTTTCTTTGATTTTCATTCAAGGATCACAAAATCAGATCTGAATTGATACCACTCTATATCAATGCAAATATTGGAGAAGTTTTTTTTAGAAGCTATTTGAACTCCATCATCAAAACAAACAATATCAAAAGAGGGCATTACCTCTCCTATAGGGTGTTTCTCCAATATAGAAGAAGGTATGATATTCAGATTGGAACCAATATCTATAGCTACATTCTTGAATTTTGCTCCTCCAATTTCATATGTAATTTTAAACTCTGTTTGCTCCAACGGCTTCTTATCTAAGTTCCCTCATCTAGGAGGCTTTCCTACAGGTTTTGCTAATGTAATTTGAGGATCTTGGAGTGTTGGCTTTCCTATGTTATCTCCTAATTGGACCAATCCTCCGTTATTTTATTTTCTTACTAGGTCACCTACAAATCCTTGACATCTATAAATCTCTATTTTTGTATATGTTTCATTGAACTCCATCATATGATCCTTTACTTGAGATATCATTGATATCATACTTTGAACAACCAAAATTATTTGAGAATGATCAGACATAAGAGCACTACTAGGTGATTCATTGGTTGTTGGAGAACTTGATCTAGTAGGGATATTAGTAGTGGTGGGATTAATTTGGGAGCTACTACTTGATGGAAATATATGTGGCCAGCAAGCCAATCACACATTCCATATCTCGTTCGATATTCATTAATAGAACATATTCATTATATTGCACGTGTGATGCGTATAATGAAGTCCATGAATACATGATCGGACTAAGTGAATTATGATGAGATCGTAATACGGAGAACACAAGTCTTTAAGCATGTGTTCTAAACATTCCTATTCAAAGGATACGCGAGAAGGACATCGAAGTATCCGGATAGAATAGCACTATCTAGCCTCACTCATATGATCAGTATGGCCGGTCCCGTAGCCATTAGTGTGGCGACACTAATGATAGATAGTGGGTGCTCTTTAGTGGAAAGAGTTCACTGATCCGTACGAATCCCTGAATGGTATTATACCGAACTGTCAATCAGGTTGATTCACGTCACGGTTGTGTAAGTGGTCCTTAGACCTGAGACACCAAAGACGTCTTGTGGACGGACGGTTGTACTTTGGCTATGGCCAACGAGTCTCTAATCATGGGATTCTAAACGGTCTTAGTTCGGGTGCATCAAGAAGTACACGAAGGCGATTGAGTGGTCAAGATGGGATCGTCCACCCTCGGTATAAGAGGTGACAGCTCAAGGAAGACGATGCAACGAAGTCCTTGGCCAAGGCAGTGAAATATCAGAAAAGAGTTCTCCGATGATTTCCGAATGCATCAGTACTAACTCGGATGATCGATTAGGGTTTGACAGTTGACCATACCCGAAGTCGTCCAAGGAGCGTCAAGTGGATGAGGGATTATACATACACGGTAACCGATGATGAACAGGTTCCATGAGTGAGTCGATACACACTCCTTTGTATCTTCTAGGACACGAGGTGTAGCTTGGCACCCCACGTGTCGGAGTCTCGACCTATCGATTGGGTTAAATCGATCCGAAGTTAATTAATCTATATGATGATATAGTTAATTAATTTGGAAGGCCAATAAAGGTTATTGGGCGGCTGGAGTCATCAACTAGACTGATACATGGGCCTAGAGGTTCACACGCAAATGGTCTTTTGGACGTTGGAAGATATACTTAAGTTTTGGGAGTTTTTATGAAAAATACCCACTTAGTATAAATAGGGGAAGGCCCTGAACGAAATTCACCCAGGCCAGAATTGTTCAGAGGCCTTTCCCCTTCTTCTCCACTCTCCCCACACCCCCTCTCCATCCCTGATGTGATCGGGACGACGTAACGACACCGACGGAGAAAGAACGGGGCTCATCAACGAGAAGGAGGAGATCCGACGCACCGAGGACCGCGTGGATACGTCTAGAAGCTGCACACTTGAGCAGCTCGACTCGTCTCACTCTGGGATCGAAGAAATCATGAATGAGATTCGTGCAAAGGTACGCCGTTTCAATGTTTTCGTTGATGTCGTTCGATTCGCAAAGAGACTTCCGCTAAGCATCATTTTGTGTTGTTCATCCAGATCTAGGCCTCTAGAACCCAACACTACTCACATCTATAATACTAGTAGAAGAACTTATACCTGGACCTAATGCTTTAGGAGATGGTGGCTTTTGATACCTATGATAATTTAGAGAACTCTCAAACTAAGAAGGGACCGCCACTAGAAACGGAAATAAATGAACAAACAACGCTCACACAAATTCGACATTTCCAAAAGACAATCTCTGCCTTTGCATTAAGGTACATCCCCCGTTATATAGGTGGATGGCTTAATAGGTCATTATGGAAAAGGTCCAAGTGAGAGACCTTCCCCTAATGAGCCAATTAAAAAAACATTGCATCAAGATAAAACAAGGCCTAAAAAGGTGGCCCCTTTAAAAGTCATTACACATAAATAAATGCGTGAAATAAGCTGCATAATTTATCCGTTCGATCGTCAAGCCGTGTACTTGAAGGTGGGGTTCTTTGCGTTGGCTCAGGTGTCACGTCGCGGTTGATGGCGGGCTTGGAAAGGAGCTTCTCAATGGTCCTCCATCACTTGAGAAGGGATTTTACCTTGTATTGTGCTCCTTTTGCTAGAGTCATCATGAGTACCTTACGCGGCTTCACCATGCATAATTGGTTGACTTGTGTGATGCCTCATCTCCACATTGAGTTTGTCCATCTATCGTCGATGCACTTTCTTATGTTTCTTTAATAATCTTGAGCATCCTCTTGTTGTCCACTTGGAGTTTACAATCACCTTGGTGAGAGTTGCATTGGTTGGATCTGAAACATTTTGATACAGTTGATACGGCTATTGTTGAGGTGGGTGGTTTGCTCTTTGTTGAAACTTGTTGTTCTGGTGAATAATTGTTATAGTTCCATCCATGTTTTCCTAAATTACCTCTAGGATCCCATCGGGGATTGTTCATCTCCAGCCTACATATTGCATAAATGTTTGAGATAATTGGGCAGATCTCTTTAGTGTGGTCACCACTTGAGCATAATTCACAATAATTTATTTGGTTACCCGTTAGACGGGTTCTGTAATCCTCCACTACTCTGTCCTTGATGTAAGATTTGCTATTCTCATTCATCTTTTCCATAGCTTTTCTCATCATGACCCCAATCTATTTTTCAAGTATGTCCATGGTAATCGGATGTTCAACTCCTCTACCAGCCAGCAATTCACGTATTTGAGGAGTGACCCATTCATGATCTGAAGCATCTTGGTGGTAGGCTAAGTTGTCTGACATTCTATGTATGAGGAGCATAGCTTCATCTTCATTCATGTCTCCTATTGCACCTCCACTAGAAATATCAACTCTTCCACTTTGCACCAACTCCCATGTGAGAATGCCATGGAGGGGGAATTTTCTGATTAGCCCCATCAGTATTTCCCAAGATTCACGAAAGCTGTCATTTTCCTACTGAAAGTTTCTTATTTATCTTCCAAATGAGTGTGTCCTTGCTATTATATTGTACCTCTTTAAGATAGCTTTGTCCATCTGACTCCATGATTCAAAGTTCGTGCCCAATGTTCGAAACCAATCATTGGCTCTATCATTCAGGGCATGAGGTTATAATTTCATTCCCACTACCTCTTGTGGAATCCCTGGGTAGCTAAACCTATTACAGGAAGTTGATAAAAATTAGAATTGATGGGGATATATCCTAAACTTCACATTATTTCTGGTGGGGGAAGATATCCTTGTCAAGATAGGTGTCTCAGTTGGGGTTGAGTATTCTCGAATCCTCCTCCTTCCTTCATTGACCACTTCAGGATTTCCTACGCCATTTCTTGCATGGTTCATTGGTGGGATTACAGAAGTTGTCGCTTCTACGAGTACAGGCGAAGTGTGATGTAACTAGGTTGAGTCGCCATTTGCAATTTGTTCAGTTCTGTCACTATTTCTTATTCAAACCCTGACCTAAGCTATGTACAGAAGAACTAATTTAAATGCCAAGCACCCGTTAGTCATTAGCCACTAGAAAAGTTCCAAAGTATTAGATCAATAGTGATTCAATATTATGAGAACTTAATGTAGTGCAAAACTATATCACAATAAATATTTTGAGATATAACCGATGACACTCAATTGATAAGATTCAAAACAAACTGAACTTCCTTATTTTTCTTTACCCAACAGTGACGCCAATCGATAATCGAAAGATTAGGGATGATTTGTGGAATTTTTGTTATCCCTTATCATTGTTGATTTTAGCTTGTACAATAAAACTTCTAAAGCATTAACTTTAAGATGTGTAATGCTAAGTATAGATATCGTCCATTGGAAGCTAGCAAGGTAATTCAATTGAAATCAGGGTGAATAATCTACCCTACGTAGACTCAATTTAATATTTAATGAAGATGAAATCATCCTAATTAGATTAAGATTTTAAAATGGATGGAAGAATGGATGGGGAAATTAGAAAAATTAAGGATCCCTTAATTCGCTTCTTTGATCCAATCAAAATGATGAAAGGAGTAAAGAAGAGGGGTTCAAAAGAAAATCTGATTTTTGTTTTTTTGGGGAAGTTGGCTACCCATATTCACTAACTACTAGATCATAAACATACCCTAATCTCCCTAGAATTTAAACTTTTTGCTTAATTTTGTTTGGTCTTAAGTTGCAACTGGAAGAGTTAAGATCAACTCAATGCTAAGTTCTCTTAATTCTTGTCGAGAATTTTATTGTCCCCTCAACTATAGCAAATTATAAATCCAGACATATATCAAGAACAATATATAAAAAACTTCACTAAAATTGAATCCAAATCGCATGAAAAAAATAAAGCACAATGCATTAAAAAGTACCATTTACTGCAGTACTGAAAACAAATAGTAAAAATATAATAAAAATACAGTTGTCGAGGCTGGTTCTCCTCTATATCTTGCACTAGTGAAAGAGCCCATTCCAGAATGACCTCTTCATCTCAAATTTCAGCTTTTATACTTATGTTAAATGTTTCAATTTCCCATTTCACCTCTAGTAAGCAATTATTTTTCTATCCATCGATGTAGGCTGGATATGAACGTTCCAAGCGTATATGTATAAAGAGGAGAGGGGGTTGAGCCAATTTCACCTTAATCCGTATTTAGGATAAAAAATTGTTACTGAATGAACATTGACCAATCTGAGCCGTTGGATCAAAAATTTTTTATTTAATTTTAAAGTTTTAAACATGCCATCATGTGTCTATCTCTGGTTGGTTGATGACTTTTAAAGTCCTTCGGGGGTTTGTCATGACGGGCTAGGCACCCATTGGTGGAAATAGGAAAAGACAAAAACAATACACTCAGTACATGTTAAACACTTGTACATGTACGTTGTTACAGGCGCCGCCCACTAGGAATGTGCAACATCACCTACCTTGCACACACGTTACATGTGCATCACTAGCAGTGCACTTACAGCCAGGAGAGATGATTTAAACTTCACATTTAGGCCGTGAGATTCTCATCAGATGCTCGAGAGTTGGCCATGTCAACCCAGACAAATCAACTTGTTGGAATTTTACACAAAGGACTTAAAATATTTATGCGCATAAAGTCATATCTTCTCTCATTTAAGCACATAAAAGATTAAAGGTCAATTAAATTTTGCATGTCAATTTACAAACTCATGCCGCCCAAAAACATATTCCTGCATCTGCCCCTTCACTTTCTCTCTCCTCCATATTTTTTAAAAAGCCATTCATAAATCCTGATTGATTTGATAAAAAACCTTTAAACTATTTTAATTAGATCTTTTCACATGCAATGGGCAAAGACAAGCTGTTTTAAGGGCATGATTGCAACAAAACTTGAAGGAAACCCCTCGAACTTTAGAAATTGCTTTTAAACTACTATTTTGCGCATGAATAGATATTTTTTCTTTTTAAATATTGGTTTATTCTGAGAATGAATTCCTAAAAAATAAAATAAAATAATGTAAAAAATAAAATAATGTAAAATATTGGTTTATTCTGCAATGTGTCCCCACATTTATTTCAGCAGAAATATAATTTTTCCAATCTTACATAAACTCTTCAAAATTCGTAAATTAAAACAAAATTTGGGAAACACCAGAATTCACTTGGCATATTAATGAACATGTAAAATGTAATATAAACCCTATTTTGAACTCTTTAAATGCATAAAATTGTTCTGATAACTCAAATTAAACACAGAATTTAGGGTGTCATTAGTGTCATAAAAACTCTGAGTAGAAATTTGCTTGTCCTTCTATTTGTTTTTTTGTATTTAGTAACTTAACGTGCACCTAAAGCTTCTATTAACAAATTGGGGCAATAGATAGATCGAAATATTTCAAATAGGATAACATATTATAATGCAAAATTACACGGGCAAACAAATGGTAAACTAACTTGCTCTGAAAAATATTTGTTCGTACCATTAGTGAAACTCTAAAGCTAAAAATAAAAAACTTATTAGACGGGAAAATCTGGTGGATTTAGTTTCTTAAAAGATATTCTACAATTTGTGTAATAGCATAAAATTGAGAACCATACAACTATAGCAAAATAACATGTTAAAAACCTGGTGGTCTCACTTGCACCCAGTGTTGATTTTTTCTGTATTCATCTAGAAGATGATGAATATTACTTATTAGAAATTTCACAACGATAGAATCTTGCATACTCATAAAATAGTACATTTATAAATTTCGTGCCAGCGATTCTGAATTTTGGGAGAGTGAATTCGATTATTTCAATAATTTATGCACCATACATTTACTTTGGCATTTATCTTCCGTGGTTTAACATGGAATGTTTCAGCCTTACGTTAGTAACTGAACTGATTCGTTCAAGTAATTATTGACCTCTCTTACACATCACTATATAAAAAATACATGAAATTTCACTCTTATCTATTAACTTCTTAATGTATCCAAATCTATAGAATATTAAACTCAGAATAAAAGAAACCTAAAACAAACTTTAGTTCATGAACAAGAAGTTATGTGTTTATGAAATATTAGACGGCTTCATAAAGATACACGATTGCTTGTATTATAAAAGTAATCAGGATTCTTGATAATACATAAATGGTCATCGATCTTTCATCATTAAACTACTGGACATTGAGGAAAAAGCAATTATACCATTATCTCCACAAATATAATCAACAAGCCCCCCTTTCACCTTAAGGGGTATACAACCTCTAATATGTATTATGTTGCGAGACCCAATTTCCTGATTAAAATAATGATAACACAAAAAATTTGGTCTTTATTTCATGCTATTAGCACATTCTTGCACATTTATATAGTTTAAAATGGGTTTTTTATCGTATATTTTTATGTAATTAATGTGTCCAAGTGATTTCTGATTTTTCCCCAATTTTCTGTTAATTTTATGAAATTTCTGCAATTTATCTAAAATCAAAATTATTATTTTCAAATGAAAATGGCAGGTTTAAAATTTAGTTTTGAGGTTAATTAGCGTGAGGATGAATTACTAATTTTTTCTAAAATTTTCTGGGATTTTCTACGATTGTTCAAGGTTTTATCGGTTTTTTTGAGATGTATTTAAGGAAGAAATGAATTTTTACTTAAGAAAAAAAATATTTATAAGGCGAAAATGAGTATTAAAGTTATTTTCTAACTTTGAGGGGCTTTCTGTAAAGTCGCGTTGCAATTATACCCCTGAAACAGCTCTCGGTAGTGGCATAGACATAGTTATGTAAATTTGGCAAGGACTTAATTGAAAATATGCATGGTATTTTTGTGACTTCAGGAAAAATCAGATGAGAGAGAATGCCCAAGGGGCATATACACAATTACTTTTGGGCGGCGTCAGTCTGGAACTTCATACTTTAAAAAAGGGCTTCTATGCCAAATGTCCAAAAGAGTTTTTTCATGAGTTAACGTGGCCCCCTTTCAGCCGTTGGATGCAAATCCGACGGCGCTTAATGATAAGGCACCACAGGAGGTAAGTTCATCGCCCCCGCTGCGCATAATGTGGCAAGCACGGGTGGTGCAAAACGTACTGCGATTATTTCTCACCTTTTTTCTTTGTTTTTATTTTTCGCTAGGGAGTATGTGGGGCGGAGAGATCAAACCCGAAAAAGGAAATTCAAAATGCGCCCGCCAAGGGGAGGAAGACACATCATGTGTGTTAAAAAAGAAATGAATAAATAAATGAATTTAAATCCAATAGCTAGAGTTGGTTTAAAGTTCATTTATTAATAACTTATGATCTTGAAGTCCAATTGAGATGATTTTTTATGGATTTGCTCGTGTTGATCCAATCTTTATATCTATGTGGTTGTATCATTTGGATCATGCATACATTGATGGATAAAAAGTAATGAGTAATTAGGAGTAAAATGGTATTTTTTCCCATTTAACCTAAGTACAAAAGCTTTATTTTGCGAGGAGGGGGTCATTTTGGATGGTGCTCTATCACAACCGCAAAACAGAGAGGAGTTTCAGCTTGGACCAGCCTATTTGGTAGTTTTTGCAGAGAAAAAATTCGGCTTTTATACTTAGGTTAAACGGAAAAAGCTACCATTTTACCCCTAATTAGTCATTAATTTTTATGGAAATCACTTGTTGATTATATAAATTTTTATGGTTGTTGATTATATTTGTCGGTGATAAGCCAAAAATAGGGGTAAATTTTATGCAATTTGAAACCCTTGTAGTTGTCAATTTTAGCTTATACAATAAAATTTATAAAGCTCTACTTAAGATGTGTAGTGATACCTGCACCTGTCCCGCGGAGGATAGCCCCGATGGCCGACACGACGCTACGAACATCGGCCTTCTGCACGTTTGTTCCAATCAACAACAGAGCGTGTAAATTGATGGTGGATAGTGGCAGTTGCGTCAATGCCATATCGGACGCAATGGTTGCCGGACTAGGGTTCGTGACCATGCCTCATCCTAGGCCATTCAATGTGTCGTGGGTTGACGCTTTGTCACTACCGGCGAAGTGACAATGCTGCGTGCCATTAAGAATGGGAGCGTGCGATGAGACTGTCCTGTGTGACATCCGTCCTATGAAAGTAGGAAGTATCATCTTGAGTCATCCCTGGATCTATTATCATGGCGCCGCCATAGCCAGTAGACCAACACGTGTTCATTTTTGCATAAGGGACGACGAGTCACGTGGTAACCTTACACCACGAAGTCAGCGGCGAGGAATGCCCCAACTAATACGGTCGCACTACTAATCGTCTGTTGCCCCGTGCCCCCGCGAGAGCCGCGACACAAAGACAACAACGTGTCATCGCACCCAACAGATCGCGCTGCCCGCCAGATCACCCACCCCATTAATTAGGAGACCTACGCCATGCACAACGCCGCCCGAGTCTCCCGACCAGCTTCCCGAGTCGCCCGCGCTAGTCGTCCGACCAATAGTGCCACCAGGCTGGCCGCCCGCGCGACTCGCCTGGTGCACACAAGTAGCATCCCCACTGGCTTCGTCCAGGAGTTTCCTGGACCCAGTGCAGACCACCCGCTCTTCCACAGCCAAGATGAACAGCGACAGACGCGTTGCGACCGCTACACCAGCCGCAAGGTGACGGCCAGCCATTGTTGCCCTACCACACGCAACAAGCACGCACCTGTCTTCCCATAGACCCGCGCCCCAAGGCTAAGCTCACCCGAGCTCGCTAACGGTCAAGTCCCTCAACGACTCCATACCATAGCACCCGTAGAAGGATGCAGAATGCGGCAGCCACGTAGGTAGGCGGCTGCGCGCGACGGCTGCATGGGGGAACAGCTACGGGGGGCGCCCGCATGGGCGGGCAGCTACGCACGGTGGCCCCGTGGGGGGACGCCTGCGCGCAGCGGCTACATGGGCGGGCGACTGCGCGCACCTGCTTGGGCAAGCGGTTGTGCGCGACGGCTACATGGGCGCGCGGTTCTGTGCGGCGAGTGCATGGATGAGTAGCTGCGCGCGGCGGTCGCATTGGTGGGCGGCTGTGCGCGACGTTGTGTGGGCGGGGGACCGTAGGGACAAGCGGCTAAGCGTGCCGCCGGCACGATCTGACGACTGTGCGTGGGGCCGGCACGGGTGGACCTGTGGGCTTCTCTCAATGGCGGCGGTAGTGCCAAGAGGAAGAGGCGGTGGCTCGAACGGGACACGGCCAGGGCAACTTCCTTTTTGAAGAAGAAACTTCAATTTGAAAAGGAATTCACCACCTGTTTCTTACAACATTGGGCTATGTATATGCCCTAGAGGAAAGAGAAAGTAAGATAACCAATAATTAAAAAAAACTAATATTAATTGACGTTAGCAATGTGTCGACGTGTCACGTCAAAGAACGGTTCTGAAGATGGCATTGGGGACGTGTCATGATGCGGGATGTCTCTATTGGAGGTGGAGGCATGTCCGATACTTGTGCGTGGTCGTTGTCGCCATCATGAGGACTACGGTAGACAAAGCATATGAGATTTTCACCATCAGCTCTCTTCCTATCACAATCGTAAATGAGTACTCCATGGACATTAGAACTTTACATCATGTTATGATGAGACCTCCTAGAGTTATCCATGGGGAAATATTTGGCAAATATTCCAATAATCTTATCAAGTTGCTTGATTTATATAAGAAGACATGGATTCCTTGTGATTGGATTTCGTCTCCCAAATCGTTTATGATGAAGTTCCTAGGTAGTGCCACTTTCAATTGCTACAATATTCTTATGTCATTGGAATCTAGAAGGCTGCCATCTACACATAAAGTCACAAAATGATTGTGCTCCCAAATGGCTTATTGTTGACAAATGGATCATTCTGAATGACACAATGAAAACTAATAGGTTAACATCTCTGAGATTGAACTTTTCCTTGCTGGCTTTAATCGAAAAAAATAGATCTTGGAAACCTAGATATCTTTAGTGACATTATTTGGATTCATAGCCCCTGGGTTGAAACATAGAACACCTTTTTCAAATTGTCCTGACTGGGAAAGCAGCCTTGACATCCACTTTCCCATCTCTAAAAGTATATAGTGATGAAAAAAAGGATTCTAGTTGGCTTAAACACCACAAATGTGAGAATATTGTATCATAATTAACCCAGTTCTCAACAAAAATTTTCATTTTAATACTTGTATGCGTCAACGTTTTCCTAACGATTCACTAATATTAAGTTGTACTAAATCTTTGGGCGGGTGAATGAAGCAGTATTATATGTGATGTAATGACATGGACCCAATCATAGAAACTATAGCTTCTAAACATTTTTAAGACATGGAATCTTGAACAAACTTATTATAATTGAAATTGGAACTATCCTTTAAGGTGTAGGGTGTCAATGTTACTAACATGAAATTTTTAGCATATAACAGAGGCACTCGCACTACGTTTTCCACGTTACGTGTCATTTGGGTATGTCCTTCAAGAGTTAATTGAGCCCTCATCTAATGGCACAATGACTATGTTAGTACTTGGATTGTTATTTCCGTAGAACTTGTGTTGCATTAAATGTCATAAAATATACTGATCATCTTAAAAGTAGATAGCTTAGTTCACCGTCACTCACTTCTGCATCTCACCCATAGTGCAAGTCAAGAATGTTTAATTTATTTAAAAATTATTTAATGAAAAATCAAAAAAGTATATTTATATATACATATAAAAACATTTCTTGGAACAATGTTGGCCCACGCTACCGTACCATGTGGGATCTAGGTTGCATTTTGGCTCCCCTGCCTATTTAGAAATCTATATCGGAGCACTTTGTTAGAATCAATTGTATCTGTTTGCGTAAGCTAGTTAACCTTGCCTTGAGGGGTTTCATTACGCTGGTTAGTACTAATGACTTGGAAGATTCTCAAATAAATGTTTCTTTAATATTTCCACCATGATAAGAAGATTGCTAATGACGTGTTCTTTCATGATAGTATATTTTCTAATACACACGGTTACTTCTCCTATATAAACATTACAGTCGCAGTTGTGCACTTATTTCTTGCTATGAGACTTGTAATTCGTAATCAAAACATGACTGTCCATTAATTAGGTTTCTTTGGTCTCATAAGTGTTGGGAAAATTTACACAACCATATGATAAAACCACTTCTCCCAAGTTAGGTATAGTGTAATTCATGCTCTCAAATAATACCTTCCCAAATCATAATCAACTCTAATAATACCTTCCCAAACCAGCATCCACTATTTATTATTATCTACATAACCATAATTATCATATGAGAAATAAAATAATGTAAAATGATTTCATGGTATTTACATTTTCTTATCAAATTGCCTTTTAGAAGTGTAAATTGAGCACGTGTTTATAGACTTGCAGTTATTGTATTAGAAGCTCATTGTATTTCACCTAATCATGAAAAAATTCAAGTATGAAAATTATAAAAATAGTTAGGAAAATACTATATAAAAAATGAATATATAAAATGCAAAATTTAAAACATATTATATGAAAAAATAAACAACATGTTATATTATTCATATTATATGAAAATAAATTGGAGAACATGTGAAATTTCCACATCCCATTTTAATAATTTTGCATTTCTGCAAAAGGTAATCTTTGTGAAAAAAAGTATTACTTTGAAAAAATGTTTAAATACATTGTGATCTATCTGTGATCTAGTTGGTCAATGGAGTTATTTTATCATGGTTAGACTTGTTTACAAAACACAATTTCTGATTTCAGGGAAGAAGCCATCACTCAGGTAGATATTCATGTTGCATGATAAAAATGCCCAAACATGTTGTAATATTATAATCCTCTATCAATCTACTATATAGCAGTTCCATGAAGTTGTTCCATATTGAAAAGCGTATTAAGAAAACATCTATGTGATCATGTGTTGAAATGCTAGACCTTCGATCTGGTACTTATGGAATAGAACATTTGTGGACTAAAATATCTAAAGTTCAGTTGTTGCACAGGCCTGATGCAATTTTAGCAATATTCATGCATTAACTGAATAAAATATTAATATGGAACATTCAGGTTCTTAATCCAAAATAACTTATTTTTCCTTCTAAACACAATATTTGCAAATGAAGAAGGGAGTGGGGACAACAAATTTTAATTAGCAAATGGTAACTGAGGTAATGAATCACAATTACTTGTTTATAAAACTTCTTTATCAGTGGTACTTTAACAATTTTCACAAAATATCTAGTGGGGTAATTAGAAAGAAATACACTGTGGTTTTATTACATTTTGAATATTTATATGAAATTTCATTTATTAATAGAAGTTGGTAAATCATCAGTTATTGAGTGTGAACAGAATTCCACATTGTCCATCCAAATGATGATTCAACATTTTTTAAATGAGGTGATTGGCAAGCTCAAATTTAGGCGTATTTTTACTGGTTATTTATCAGTTAAATCGTGTGAGGATTGAGCTTGTGCAACAAGATTTATAACCTCACAACCTTAGGGTAAGTGGGGTGTCGATCCACAGGGAGCAGGTAAATCAAGAGTAATTTCCTTTTCGATTCAATGTATGTTTATACTCAGTCTTTCAAATTCAAAAGTAATAATCAGTAAATTTATCCTCAGTAAAATCCCACAGAGTATTCTTTTTAGACGAACCAACTAAGAAGAATCCTCAGTAAATAGTTTCTTTACTGAACTATTCACTTTTACCCTTTTAGGCAAATACACAAACACCTAGCGGGCGCTATTGTGGCTCCTTCTGCTCACGGCCTTAGCCGTCTGCAGAAGGTTTTGCAGGAGCGTCTGCAGGTTGCGCGCACGCGTGCAGATTACTGCACGTGGTCATGCCTGCGCACGGCACTTGCAGTGCGCGGGCGTAGGCTTGCGCGCAGCATTGCTGTGCGCAGGCTTTGCTTGCACGCGCGTGCCGCAATGCGCGGGCTCTGCCTACGCACGGCAGATGCTGTGAGCGGGCGTGCCTGCGCGTGGTGGCGGGCTGCGCACGGGCAAGACTCGTTTACGGCGCGGGCTGTGCGCAGCGTTGGCTGCAGGCAGCCTTGGGCGTGCGCAGCCCTGCTGTGCACGTCCTTGGTTGTTGGTGGCTTGGCTGCTGCTACAGGGGAGAACCTTGAACTCTATTGATAGGAGAACAATGGACTTGTGGGGGAAACAAAAGGAAAAACGATTTGAATGAACAAAGAACTTGCAATTAGCTAAAACAAGAACAATGTTAATTGGAAACGTTGGAAGATCAATGGTATGAATCTTCCAACCCAATGTTGATTGTGTGAATGGGAGAATTACACAGAACTGAAATTTGGGGAATCACTCCGACCTGGTGTCACGACCCTTGCGGCGAGGTGGAGATCGTCTTGCCCAAACTACTCCTCAGCTTGCTCCTTCTCTCCAGCTCCAATGCTCATCAGCTCTTGGAGGGTGCAGAACTCCTTCTTCTACAAGCCCTAGCCTCCCTGGACAGAATTTTTGAACAACCTACAATGAGCCCTCCAGAGGCTATTTATAGGTTTCTCTTTAAACATGATTAGTGGAGAAATTAGGGCTTTTCTTCTTCTTGATTTTCGCCAGCTCCTCTTGATCAATTTCTTCTTTCTTTGGATACTTAATCCATATCTGTACTCATTAATCAAATATGTGAGATCTAATCCACTTGATTCAAAGAATCAAGTGGGGTTAGTAACTTTGTGAAATAATGCATATGGACGATGACAAATATAGATTAATTGGATGCAATGGGTATTTAAACGCTCAAAAACTCTAAACATTTGATGACGTATTGAGAGTCATCAGTGATACGATTTTCCACCATGGAATAATGTGGTTACTGTTTTACACACACCTATAACGACACAACTTGCACAATATATTTTATTTGTACTCGTCGATGAATGCATGTTTTTTGTTCATCTGAAGATTAAAAGCAATTAGACATGCCCCAATCAAAAAAAAAAAGTACCATTCAATGTTTTCCAAACTCTAAATAATAAACCTAGACCAGTTTTATATCTAGGTGAAGTAACATAGTGCGGTCCTTGGTTTGTTGACACTAAGCGTGTCAGCAACCCGATACGTTCTAGACCTATATTTGGTAGTTTAAAATAGACTTTTAATGAGGGATGTGATGATTCTTTGTCCTATTATGAAGTAGTCATTTGCTTCCTTAAGACCCATCGTGAGTTTAAATCATTCTGGACATTGCTGGAAAGCATATTTCCAAATCGTCAAATTCTGTAGTGAGAAGTCAGGCACTTCCCGACCTTTGATTAAAAGAAAAAATGATGAATGCCTGAAAAGCATAGCAATGGTGAATCAGAATAGAATGTCAAGTGCTCTATTTTTAGTGGCCCATTTCATCCATTGGAAAATCGATTCTTCGTGAATAAGAAAATGAAGAAAAAGAATTTGAGGGTGAAGTAGGAGATTTGTAAAGATCTTGACCAATAAGGATATCCTGAACGTTGGAATAATTGTTTCCTTTTAAAAGACTGCTTCCAACGATGTTTTCTAGTGAAAGAGAAAGATGAGATATGGCACGTGGGCGACCCTAGCCATTGATTCTATCAGACAAGTGACACACCCCAGAGATTTCTGACATTGGTTTAAATATGCATTACGTGCTTTGATTTTTGTGGCTATAATAGTCAAATAGTATGTGTACGTCAAAAAAGGTGTATTATCCTTTTCATATATTAACTGAACAATTTAAGGGTCAGAAAAAGTTGCACCATAGCATTAGCATAATCTTTCATATTTCCATATGGAGCACGGGTTTATGTGATGGTTGACTAGTTCTACTCTAACGATATAAAAGCTTCCAGAATGATTTTGATTTTTCTAGACTACTCTAAATGCTTTTAGAATCTTATGGGTCCTCTAGACTATTATAGGAGGTAACACATCCTTCTAGAAGCTTGTGGGTCTTTCTATATGTGCTATAAAGTTGTGGAATCTTCTATAGAGAGATGTCTATAGAGGCTTCCAAGTAGCTCTTTAAACTTAGGCATCTGCCTCGTCTTGGGTGGAAGAATTCAGAGGAAATTGTAGAGGAGTTCTAAAAAGAATTCTTAAGAGCATCTTGTGAGCAACCTCAGAGGGTTAGAGCTTAGCTATTTTGAAAGTTGGAGAATAGTAGGGACAGCCTATTGTCATAGAAAGAGGCTTTTGGGAGGAGGTAGCACCAATTGTGTATCTACTCATTAGTTAATCCCTTTGATGAACTTGTTCTATTTTCTCCTCTGTACTTGTTTTTTTTGGACCTCTATCGGCTTCATGAGGATACATAGAATTACTTTTTTTGAAAAAAGTAGTAAAGTATCCCTTTTGATTTATTACATTCGGATCTGCAGTTTTAGGAAAAAACAAAATGTTTTTATTTTCATTATAAGTCTTGATTTTTGAGAAAAGGACATTTACTGATTTAGGTTCTGCTTTTCCCCATAGGGGTATCGAATAGGCTGAAGTATTTTGAGTTCCACAGTAATTTTGAAAATGAACATGCAAATTCCCCTCAAAGGTAAGTAGACCCGAAACATATAAAAGGTTGTAAGTCCTGCTGTAAAATAAGCTATTACTGGGAAGGTGGGTGAATATAGCCAAGTTTCACTAAGAATTTCATCATTAGACCAAAAACAAGTCAGAGGTGGAACACCACAAAGAGAAAGTGTACCTAATCAAAAAAGTCATTTACTCCAAATCAATGTCTGGGTTTTATTTACTCTCATCCCTATGCTCTTGCTGCATACTTGATATTGGTTAGATACAAAATTTAGCCTTTGGAAGTTAGGATCCTCAGTGGCTTATGACTATAATTAAATCATATGCACATTGTTGGGCTGTATGTCCATTTCCATCACATTTTGGAAAATTGGATCATCTTTATCTCAAAGGAAAAATTGATGTGGACCATGATCATATTTATCTTTAGCAAGTATACAGTATGTGCAGGACAAAGAGATCTAGCGGCTAGGACTAAATAAAATATATTGTAGGGAAAAATCGACAGGTAAAATGGAATCTTTTTAGAGAAAGATAGACCGATAAGATTAAATCTTAATATAACCACCATAGACTTTTATAACAATCAGGATCATTTCAGAAAACTGATATATATCGTTACAAATATATATTCTAGACATTCCAATACACATGTATGATTTTCGAGTAGGAAAATACAAAAACATTAATCGCTTGCCTTGTCTCTTTATTCTTGATCCGTTGTCTTTCTCTTTTTCTCTCATTTTTTACATTCTACATCTCTCTTCCTCTCATCTACTGCTTGCAGCTCGACCAAGTTTAACATGTATCATATCTTTTGATCATCACGGGTGAAAAATCTATGATGCCATATTTTCTTCCACATCCTCATATTCCACAATCCATGCTAATTATGTCACCATTGGACGAGTTCTGATGAACATTCCCTTAAGATCCACAGTCTTGTTCAGCCTTCTCACTTAATAAAGTTTGTTCAATAACTCAATGGTTCTTGTTCTCAACGTTCTGAAGTAATAAAGTTTGTTCAAGAAAAAACTGTTGGGTTCTAGAGGCCTTGACAGTGATAAATGAAATGAAACAATTCACAATGCCAAAAGACGTCCAAAAGACAATTTGTGTGTGACCCTCTAGGCCCAAGTATCAGTCTAGTTAACGACTCTAGTGGCCCAATAACATTTATTGCCCTTCCAAATTAATTAGGTATATCATCATATACACTAAATAATATCGGATCAATTAAACCTAATCGATAGGTCGAGTCTCCAACACGTGGGGTGCCAAGCTACACCTCATGTTCTAGAAAATACAAAGGAGTGTGCATCGACTCACTCATGGAATCTGTTCATCATCGGTTACCGTGTACGTATAATCCCTCATCCACTTGACAGTCCTTAGATGACTTAGGGTATGGTCAATTGCCAAACCCTAATCGGTCATCTGAGTTAGTACTGATGCATTTAGAAATCATCGGAGAACTCTTTTGTGATATTTCATTGCCTTAGCCAAGGACTACATCGCATCCTCTTCCTTGAGCTGTCACCTCCTATGCCGAGAGTGGATGATCCCCTCTTGACCACTCAATCATCTTCGTGAACTTCTTGATGTACTCGAACTAAGAGAGTTTAGAATCCCATGGTTAGAAACTCGTTGGCTATAGCCAAACTACAACTGTTCGTTCAGATGACGTCTTTGGTGTCTCAGGTCTAAGGACCACTTACAAAACTATGACGTGAATCAACCTGATTGGCAGTAAGGTATTATACCATTCATGGATTTGTCCCCATCAATTCAGTGCACTCTTTCCACTAAAGAGCACCCACTATATATCCTTAGTGTCTCCACACTAACGGCTACAAGACCTTGTGGAGACGCCCCCACCCCCAAAGAAAACCGATCCAACTTTGCATTCTATCTATTCCATCCCATTCCATTCCGCGAGGCTAATCACCAATGCCTCTTTCCTCCTCCCTTTTCTGGTCATTTATAAGGGTCCGGGGCCATAGTCCTCATATAAGTGAGGCTAGATAGTACTATTCTATCTGGAGACTTTGATATCCTTCTCAAATCAACAATTCAAGCATCTGAGGCCGCATCAATCGAGGATACACGACAGAAGGCATTGTTTTCTCTCCAAGATTAACTTCACCTTCCATGCTTAAAGATTAGTGATATCTGTGTTACGAGCTCATCATAATTCACTAAGTCTAAACATGTATTCATGGACTTCATTATAAGCATGACAGGTGCATTATAATGAATATGTTCTATTAATGAACATCGAATGAGATGTGGAACATGTGATTGGCTTGCCATTCACATATATTTGATGGATATTATGTGGCCGTCAAGCCAATGACACTACCCTGCTTATTTAGGTTCATTGAATAAAATATTTGCGTTCATTATTATTCTATGTGATGTTTATAATCAAATCTATGAATACATGCAATGACTTAATGAGCCTTGACATGCCCCCTTCTACTGGTCATGTGAGAGGCCTCTATACCTCAAGAAAGGCTTCTCCGACCGTGTGCTGTCCATAAGCTCCAACCAGCACCCTTCTTGCGTTGCGCCGAGTCGTCACCAGTTTATTTTCTTTTTACACCTGAACGACGCCCAACGGATACAAAAGTGTTTCCTCCAGCCTATGCCTACATTGGTTTGCCAATGTTTTCCACCAAGGTAATCACGCTGCCTACCAATGCTCGCGATCACCAGCAGCATCCCCTGCATCGATCCGCCGTATGAGCGAGCTCATCAAGCTCAACTGATCCTTTGAGCTGAGTTGCCTCTGTACGTCCCTCAATATCATCATCAACTAAGCTTCCTTGGATCCGCTCCGACTACTATTTTTCTGCAACACCGCCGTCGGACAAGCTATTCCGTGCCCGTCTTCGGCATTTCTTTGCCATCCTACCCGCACCAGCTCGTGCCCGACGGAACATCGACGATGAATGCCGCCACCAATGAGGTAAGCCGCTCCCCTTGCTCATCAGTTACATTACGTCTTTCAATATATTTTTGACTGCACTCCATTGTGCTCGAGTTAGTTTAGGTGAGAGAAATTAATCGAGAAAACTATGAAGTTGAGCATCTTCCTAGGTATGGGTTGAGCCCATCTGTTATGTGCAAGCCCCTATGGACTTGTTCCGTTCAGCGTCGTAGTCGCGATCGGTAGTGTGCCTCAGAGTTCAGAACTCGGCGTATCTGTTATGTGCAAGCCCCTATGGACTTGTTCCGTTCAGCGTCGGAGTCGCGATTGGTAGTGTGCCCTGCACGTACATTTCACCTAGGACTTACGCTTTGGGTAGGTGCATTCACCTATTGAATTATCCATCATACGACGACTTCAACGACGTCTGACATCAGAAATCCATGATGAGATAGAGAGTAGAAAAG
This sequence comes from Wolffia australiana, assembly GCF_029677425.1. Classification (NCBI taxonomy): domain Eukaryota; kingdom Viridiplantae; phylum Streptophyta; class Magnoliopsida; order Alismatales; family Araceae; genus Wolffia; species Wolffia australiana. Next base: position 4,976,745 of record NC_135845.1, read on the forward strand.
AGATTCAATAAAAGTGCTTTAACTCTCTCAGCCATTACTGGATTACTGGATTTCTATCATGGATATACTTCCTTCATTCCTAGTTGTGAAAACAGGCCACTAAATTTCATATTGTGTGTAAGCTCCACAATTCTTGCCTTAATTTGACTCGATTCTTGAGGACATTTGAATTGGCTTCTATAGTGAGCTTGTTGTGTATTGGACCTCTACTCATTATGTAGAATTTGGCTTGGGTTTGTCCTTTTCTCCTATTTTATTTACTTAAGTCCCGTCTTTCAAATAAAACTCCACGAAGAAGTGAGAAATCCACATACCTATTAAGAACTGAGAGGGTTAGTACCAAAAATCAAACGAATATATACAAAGAGGACTCAGTGAAATAAATCACAGATTTCTCATTTTATCCATAATGGGTGAATAATCCGGGTGCAAATCGAAAAATAATCAGTAAAAACACATAAAAGCATAATTTTATTGATTTAATTTGATGTTATCGCTTATACATTATCGCTTTTACACACCCACTATTTTTCAGGCTGGTAATGGATGAGAGATACCTCTATTATTGTGCATTTATCTTGTTCATTAACCCCGTTTGGCATTCTCACTATTCCCCAAGATCCAACATGGAAGTTTTCGCTATTTGGGTCTATCGGGGTCTATAAGCTCCAAAAGTACTCTCTTGACATCATTGCTCTCAGTAAGGCAACGGGTGTGAATCAAAGGAATCTAAAACTCCCTCAGACGTATGGAATCATTTAAAATGTTTGTCTTTTTTGTAATAAAGACCATTATATCCTGGTACTCATGGTTCAGTTTAAGCATTTGGCTCCTTAAGTGACATGATGCGCTAATGGAGGCATTGAGACAGGGTTAGATCAGCTTACACAGAAAAGAGATATCTAGTTATGTGGATGTTTGTTACTTGTGAAAATATATCATGGCTAAATAATTGGTATTTTGCCTTACATTGTTTGCCAGAGGCAGATGACATTACGTCGTTGACCAGATGGATAAAATAGGTTGAAAATGGGGCCCAATCAGAATACTGACAATAAAAAACCTGGCCGTATGTGGACAAAATATAAATGAGATCTAATTGCTATCATTTGTTAAAAATATACCTTAATCTAATTCAAGCATCAGATTGCTTCCAAATTTTGGGGCATTCTCAAGTTATGTCATTAATATTTTCTATCTTACAAGGATGTTAACTAGATGGACACATAACTCCTAAAATAAATATTTTATTTTCTCTTTGATTTGAATAGAGATATTATTCCTAGTCAACTGATTTTTTCCTTTAACATATCTAATATGCCATGGGGTCGGTGGCATCGGCATGTCCATGAATGAATTTGAAGGATAACGAATATTTTTTTTGCATTCAGCATCAAGGTAACAAGATATAGGAACTAGTTATCATGATCAACAATGTAAGATCCTATATATATTTCAAAGTTGGCAAAAAAAAAATGTCCACCAATTTTCCGCTAATATGTCTCTTTAGATCAGTGTCTCTAGTATTTCCATATTTTAATTCAAAATATACCCTGAATCGTCACAAATTTTCATAAAAAATATCGTTGTCTTCCATTTGACATTCCATTTTAGTTTTTACAAGTTTTTCATGGGACGTCCTTAAAAACTGATTTAGGCATAGCTAGCACTTCGTATTTCAATGACTGAAAATTGAAATGTTTGATATTGATCAACTCATTAACACATAAATAATTGTATTTAAATAATGTTTTTATCCTATTTGTGCTAAAATTTTCAATTAGAAAAACGTTTTTCGCATTTTGAACTTCAAGAAAACATTCAATTCACATCAAGTGACATCGAATGTAGGGTTGTCAACTTTTGTAAATAATAATATTTATAAGAAACTATAAGATGTTGTAGATGCAAACTATGTATGATTTCCCCGCTATAGGATATAGGGAGACGAGAAAATTGAACTCTTAACATTTTAAATTGTGGGATATGTGGCATAGGAGAAGCAGCATGGCTGATGGAGGATCATCGTGCCGACGACGACCTGATGACGACGACGACATCAGCCGGAGGACCGACGATGACTCGCCAGCAGCCACGTCGGACAGCTCGTGCCGACGTCCGCAACCCGGGGTTTAAGTACTCCGGGTAGGTTCGAACAATTTATGTTTTTTCTATGTGTATTTTCTTTGCATTTCGAATTATGGATTGGGCCAGTATCGTAGGGCCCATCCTCGTCTTTATTTTCATTTTAAGATTGTATTTTGATTTTGTAAGGAGAGGTCGAACCACGTCTCATGATGGTTCAACCTCTCCCCACGTCTCCTTGGCACCCCTCCCCCCTATATAAGGGGAGGGCATGCCCAAGGGACTACTTGGAAGTTTTTGAATTGAAAAGCATTTTCAGAAGTCTTCCCCCCTTATCGTAGCTGTAGCGTAGGGGGTTTGGCTAGCCCCACCTCTTCGTCGAGACCACTCCGGAGAGTAGAGCCCACGCCCCGCCCGTCGAGATCACTCCGGTCGTGGCGTGTTCTACCGTACCATCGAGATCACTCTGGTACGCTCAAGATTTTCAAGAAGCCGTCGAATCAAGAATTGAGAGGGCTCCCATCGAGATCACTCCGGGCGTCCTCAAGGTTCGTGACAACTACGGCGCAGTGCGGCATCGGGACATCTGCCTACAGCGAGGAGGAACGCCCGCGATCCCGTCAAGAACCCTCTCCGCCAGGTTCTTGATCCTTCTCCTTCACCATCATCCTTCTCACCTCCCCACCTCGATCATCTTTTTCCATCGTTCTTGATTATTCCCCCCCCCCCTACTTCTTCCCTTGTTTCCTTGACCGAGAACCCCTTTCTTGATCTCCTCCCAATGCCCTTTCCCCCCGTTCTTGAACCCCACGTCCTGTTTCCCCTCCCCCCCCCCTTCGTCTTCTTGAATCATCCCTCCTCTGCATAATTCCTTCTTGATCTATCCCCACCCCTTCTTGACCGCATGTGCCATCCCACTCCTTCACCTCTGTCCCGCCACAATCTCACCACGCCGTCCACCGATTCTTGATCTTTCCCCACCCACGCTCCGGCCACGATCATCCCTGACCCCGTCGCCACCCCAACGCTGCCCTCGCCGTTACCCCTCGCAGCCAACTCCTCGCTGCCCGCGCTGCGCCGCTGCAGGCCCCACATGCGGTCCCGCCTGGTGCCGCGACCACACGGCCCCGCACGCGGACCCGCCGTCCTTTTCGCTGCCAGCTCCGCCCGCGGCCGCGCCGTGTCGCGGCACGACCCCGCACGCGACCTCACCTGATCCCGCGACCGCGGCCTCACCTGCTCCGCACGCGGCCTCGCCTGTTCCGCGGGGTCGCGCCATCCGGCGGTCTGGTCGCGCGCCCTGATCTCGGCTCGGCGCCGTGCTCCCGCTTTATGCCGCTGCCCTGTTCCAGCCGACGAGCGGCCCCGTGACGTGCCCTCGCCCTGCCGTGTACCCTCGTGTCCCCGCATCGCATTCACGTCGGCCTCTACCGGTGACTCGGACATCATCAAGCTACCATTGGTCTTCGACCCGTCAACTCATCATTCTCGCCCGACACGCCGTGGACTACGTATCCTAAGGTCCGCTCGTCTCTTCTCCCACTTAATCCAGTATTATTACTACTTGCAGTCCCGTCTTCTGCTATCACGTCCTCTGCCCCGGCGTCCCGCCTATCGCCAGAAATCGGAATAGCCACCGTTGACGAGGGTAGGGACTTTCTTGAGGTAAACGGACTGTCCCCTGACCACTTAAATTCCGAACTTAACAGGGCCGTTGGACGCCCCTCTCGTCTAGACGTCTAGTAGATTCCGAGGGTCATTGGGAGTTTGATCCTTGGATCATTCTTCCCGGGTGATCGTCCTGATCTACATCGTTATCTTCCGAAGTCTTGTATTGCTCGTTCAAACGTGCATTATTTTTTTTTGGATTTCATCTCATTACATTGCATCACTCTTTCCTATGACGTGAAACGCGCCGTTCGATCCCGGCCGACCGCGTTTCGCATCAATGGCCAAATTCTACTATACTTTGTAATGGAAAGGTGTGGGTTTTAGGGATTTAAAAATTAAATGGTTGAATACTTGTACCACCTAAAAAACAAAAATAATCTGTCTTTGAGAAGGATAGTCTTCCAGGAAGACAAGTATGTTATGCAGTAACGTAATCAATAAGCTAGTGATTAAAAACTGTTATAATTTTGTACCAACATAACTTACCTAAATAATAACAGAAATCTAAAACCTGATTAGATATACATAGTATAACTATGTGGTTTGATAGAGAGAGTACAAAACTTGATGAGTATGTTGGATATTGTGTTCATGTAACTGAATATGCTCAATCTTAAGAATGGAGGCCATTTTGCCCATCAAGATAGCAAAATATATTGTAACTCTATGCATTGGCGAGAACCCCAAATATTTTATAATTCAACCCATGCACGTATATCAAAATTACAAATTTTTAGATCTCTTAATGATAAGGAGCTGATTGGGTGTAGGTGAATCTTTAAAAGAAATTTTGGTGTGGGTCCACATGTGAAAATATTTAATGGACATTAGTGAATAAATGATAATAATTAACATAAATGAAACCATCTTAATATTGACATGATAAACTCAAGTCCCTTTCTTCTCACCATATCAACATGAATATTACAATCTGAATATGACATATTGAGAGAGTTTAATAAGTAGATGTCAAAGTTAGAAAGTTGGAAATGTTCCCAAGGTCTCAATTGGAGAGTTGACAATGTGATCTGAAGATTAAAATTTTAAGGGCATTTGAGTAAAATGCTTTAATATTAGTCTTGATGGCTGTTCAAAGTAATACATACCTAGATAGGGGTTGGGATAAAAACACAATAGGTTCCTAGTCAACTAGTTGACAGATTGTACGCAAAGATAAAATAGAACCCTTGGTTATATTAAAAGGCTACTTCGTTTGACCATTTGGTGATCAAGTCAAATCACGTATTTGAGACTTGGATTTTCTATGAACTAAATGTAAAACTGGTATTTTCTATGAAACTTTCAAACCTTAGTCTAAATTCCGAATTTCTATGACCTCATTTGACCGGTTTAATAACTTCTTCAGATTCCTAATTGCTGTCTTTGGGTATTTAAGGCTTAATTTTTTATAATTTAATTAAATCAATTACTTGAAGATATCATTATCCAATGGATGTATCTTGATTACGGTGATGCAGTAAACATATCCGAACATTTCAGATTATTTTAAATACATATGAATTTTGGACTTTTGAATATTAAAATTATACTCATAGAAATTTGTAAGTCCATATATGTAGTTTTGAGCCTTGATTTCAACCCCCTTTTTATCTTTGCCCTTTGCTAATTGTAGTCCAAAAACTAGAGAAATCTTTCCATCTTTCAAGCAATTTTCAAGCAGTTTCAGAACATCCTTTCAAAACAATATTTGCTACTAACATCAATCCAAGTCCATAGAACTTGGAATAGTAGTTTGTAGTGCCTGTGGATTCAAGTTTTAGAGAAAATAAGGCTGACCTTCAAAATTGCACATGCTCCACCTTGTCATACAGTTGACATTCTTTTTCTCTTGATTAAGATATTTTTACAATTTATGAATAGTAGGTAACATCGAAACAAATCCCTAGATCTTCAAACCGCATCTTTTGGTTATTTTTTCAAATAAGTTAAAAGAGTTTAAAATTAGATGTGGAGTAGTCAACGGTCGACTAAGAATGTATAAAGATTGCCCTAAGGAGGTTTATTTATTTTGATTTTGAAATTTTTGTGTGAGATTACATTTGTGCAACATTGTTTGACAAAACCATTTCAGGTACAATCATCTCATTTGGTGTATGTATGAAGAAGATATTGTAGTGCAAAGGATCAAAGGTCCAACACGAATCGAGGAATTTTGTCCAAAAGGAAACGTGGAGTAGACGAGGACTTGAGGAAGGAATGTCCAAAAGTAGAGAAATGCTGCAACAGGAAAGTCACCATTAAATTTTAAAAAATTCATCTCTGAAGTACAAAATTCCTGACCAATAAGTATTCATGTTGAAATGCATGAAATTTTGGTTTCTTGAAGACTACTTAATGAGGTTTTATACTAAGTGTTATCAAGGTGAAGATACTGTTCAGAGATATATTATTCTTTCTAGATCATTGTGATCAGTCAGGTTAAGGACTCGAGGGCCATAAGAAGGCTTGAGGGGCCAAGTCGAAGTAGGTAAAGCGATGTTGTTTCTTGGAAGACTATGGGGGTAGAGGAGGATAGAGCTTAATCCACTTTTCCTTTTTCGTATCCTTTTTCAGCCTTATTCCAAATGATTTTCTTGGGAGGCATTCGCACAAATAGAGTTAGGGCACATCATCACCGCAGAATGGATAACCCCAAACTTCATTAAGGATTAGCCTAAGATGTAAAAAAACCTAGGTTAAATTTAAAACAAAAAAAAAATACAGATAGAGAACCAAATTCACCCCCCAGCCTCTTAGTTTATTCCATAGCCACTCAAACTAACATGATCAAAGGTTATGATTTCATTGAAGATGATGACAGAAAATGAATGCACAAAAAGGCCAACCAGATTGTAATCACGTTACTGGCCCTATGCGTGGTTATATTGTGTTCATTTCAAATGATATGAACATGTTGTCATCTGTTAAACCATTTCTATGACAGTTTTGGTAGGAAAATCATGTGTAATAGGAACAAGATTCCATAAACGTAGATCGAAGTGGTTGCTTGCACTGTCCTAATCTATACTAAAATTTCATAGGTATTTATACAGTTTGGTAAAAGAGCTTCTGATGCAATAATATGTCTAATTTTTGTTGATAAATTTTTTTTTAAGAAAAATAGAGGGAGTTTTATCTATCTAATATGTTAGTTGAAGAAAAGAGAGAAGAACCTGTGAAGTCGGAAGATTAAATTAGGTAACTAAATATAGAGAAATAAGTCTTACGAGTTAAAAGGTATTGATCTGAGTTCAGAGATTATGAAATCTGACATCAGCAAAGATATTCTTTATTGAGGAATCAGTAAGTTAATGTACATTGTGCAAAAAATTTTAAAAATCAAGAATAATAGAGAGAACATTTTGATTAGTTCTTGGTATGATGATTTTCCATCTCATTATGATCAACCAATCAAGAACAAACTTTATATTCTGCCCAAGCATGGCCTTTTACATAACTTAAGAGTGAATCCAACAACCAGGAAGAAGAATAACTACAGTAAAATTTTGATCATAATAATGGACCTCTTTGTTTACCGTTTCCTACTAAAAACGCCATATTGGGGTGATGCTTCGCAATTTGTTTGGGTTTTTATTACTTAATTAACACTAAGCCTTCATAGCTTGATGTTGTGATCTGACTGTCTTCCAAATTTGGTTAAATTTTCAGTTGAATCCACATTATGCATCATTAGATATATTGATCTGATGCTGAGCTAATGATGGATATTATGTCCACCATCAACCCAATCACAACTAGTGTTTATATAAGATCATTGAAAGAAATGTGTATTCATTAATCTCCCTGTGTAATATCTATGGTGAAGTCCATGGATGAATTTAATGACCTCGTGAAATAATGATGATATTATAATACAAAAATCATTAGTGTTTATATAATTGTTACAAATATTCCTATTGAATGGATGCTCAAGATGGGCCTCCAGTTAGTCTGGATAGAATATTACTATAGAATCCTACTTATCCTATAAGTATGGTTCATTATGTGGTCCTTGGTGCAAACACAATAAGGATAAATGGTGGGTGCTCCTTTTATGAAGAGTTCAATGAACTAATATGTATGAATCTCCCAATGGTATTTTTTGTAAATGATTATTAAGTTGATTTATGTCTTATCTTAGATACAATAAAAAGTACATGAAGGTGATTAAGTTGTCCATGTGAAAGCGTCCACCCTCAGTTTATGAGGAGATTAATTCAAGAAATAAGATGTATGTAAATCCCTCGACGTGGTGGGAATATTGAAGAAGTGATTATCTAATAATTATGTTACAGGTCAGTATTAACTAAGTGACAGATTTCATTGTAATCCTTCAACATACCTAGAGTCATTGAATGTATGACACCTTCAATGGATTATAGACACATAGTAACTAATGAGGGAAAAGGCTCCAGAAGAGAGTTCAAATACTACTGTATATCTTCTGGAGTACCATGTGTATAATGGCACCCCACAGCCTTGAAACCTAACCTATTAATTGGGTAAAATTGATCATTGACTAGCTAATTCATGAATTGGTAAAGTTAATTAATAAGATCGTCAATAAGTGTTATTGGGCTTGAAAAGTGTTCCAATAATTGGATATATGGACCTCGAGAGTGAGAGACATAACATTAAAGGAGTTGGCAGGTATAATTTACCAGATATGGATTGTTGTGAAATTATTTTAATCAATCAAAATAATGGGGCCCATCCATTTTAGTTACCCAGGCGAGCCAGATCTGGGTTCCCCCACTCCCCAAACATTTCTCCTTGATGAATGGGAGATCACGGAGGTCTTGATAGAGAGTTGGAGAGGAAGAAAAGAAGATCCAGCCATCATTTAATTTCTTAGATACTTTTAGAGGTGGGGCAAGAGAATAGTTTCAAGGAACACTTCCAAGAACCAAGTCAACCGTTGAAAAACTTCCCCACAACATAGACAACATTTTATCCTTTTTACATATTAATTTGGAATTGATTTCTGCTTTTGATCCTTATTCTATTTAATCCTTCCGTCAAAATGAGTTGAACCAAACTGTGGTATCAGAGCTAAGTTTATCATCCTTTGATTGGAAAAGAATCAAAAAATGCTCATGACGACATACAAAATTTTAACTTTGGATGCCAGTCAGGGTGTTTTGTGGCACTCGCGGCAACCAGTGCTAGTTGTGGTCTTGGGGACTAGCACAATAGGGAGAAAGGCGACTAGCACTGGCAATAACCAATGGCTCCAAGTGGCTTCTTGCATAAGACAAGCACATGTCGGCTGCTGCCAAACTACACAAGATTGGCGAGTCCAATCTTGGCAACTTTTTATTTGATACCAGTGATCATGTCTGACCATTTTGAGCGAGAAGGGTTCGCATTTGGGTGGATCAGGTCCAGTTAGAGCCACGTGTACCGCATTCTATCTAATCTGCAGAAATACTTAATTTTATTACAAGAGTGTGAGAGTTGGGATTCAAACACAGATCCCTCACTTCCAATGACGGGCCACAGTAACACTACAAAATCCCTATTTTTTATAGTTTACATAGATGTAATACATTTAAATATTTTCTGTACGATTTATTAAAGCAAATGTTTTTTGCAATTAAGTATTTGAGAAAGAAATAAATTGCACAATAATTCTGAAATTTTTCCAAATTCCAATAATAATACTATTTACTAAAATAAATCAAAATAAAATTTATTTGAGGTTGATCAACGAATGAAATATGATTTTATAGAATTTATTAAATAGAATGATTCGTGAGTTAAAATATTGGCCTTCAATAAATTCCACAAATTATTTTAGTTTCTTTTAAAATAATATGCGTTGAATTTGAATATAATAATTAATTAGTAAAGACTCTCAAGCATTATTATATTATTGCATCATTTTAAGTTTTATATTGAATTTCAATTGTGAAATCCCTATTTGATGTGATGAATGCATTGTGAAATGAAGAAATTGCTGGACTTAACCAAGTGATAACACACGTTTATGCATAACATTTTGTATTTAATTCAAATAATACGTGTTGAATTTAAGTGATAACACAATTAGCACAATTTTGTATTTAATTCAAGTAATTAGCACAATTTTATGCATATAAAGAGTTTATAAAAGGTTTTTATTATATATGTACATATTAATTATTTTTCAATAAAATTTTGATTCTTCCCTAGAGTTCTGTTAATTTATGAATTTATGGAATTTATTTAAGTTTGGAATAACTCTATTTAAACTTACTTGCCAGATTTAAAAATTAATTTCAATGTTAGTTAAAGTAGGGATGAATTATTGAATTTTCTGGATTATTATAGAATTTTATTGAATTTTTTTGGAATTTATTCTAAGGTGAAATGAGTTTTTAAATACACAAAATAATATAATTATAAAGAAAATAGTAATTTAAATTCATTTCTAAACGCGGATGGATTTTCTGAAATTTTAGTTCGAAACATGCCCTTTCAACACCTCTCAGTCACGCATTTCAGGCGTTAAGATCAAATTAAAAATAGTTGAGGATTTTATCAAAATAATCTGGATTTATCTATGTTTTTAAGGAAACATGGGGGAGAGAGAAAGTGGAGAGGCATATGCAAACATACTTTTGGGCGACGGCCATATGAAGAGAATTCTATGGCCTAAATGTTATACGCACATACATCCATTGAGGGCGGCAAGTGCACCACCCATGTGAACGAGAGGTGACGTGGCAGTTTTTGTTGTTTGGCGGTTGTAAAAACGGACAGATAAGTACATTCTGAAATGTATTTGGTTTATTTCTTTCTTCTTTAAGTTTGAGGACATGGAGTACGTGGCACGCCCACAAAACAAATTTGCCAACCAATCAGCAATCGACACGCGATGGTGTGTATTGAAAAAAATAAATTAAATAAATTAAAATTGATCCAACGACTCAGATCGGTCGAATTTCATTTATTACTCCTGAAGTTGGATTGAGCTCCAAAATTTTATGGATCTGCTCGTTTCGACCTCCTCTTTCTATCTGTATGGTTGGATCATTTAGACCAGCCTATATTGATGGATAAAAATTGTAAATTAATTGGGGTAAAATTGTTATTTTTACCACTTAACCAAAGTACAAAAGCATTGAACTGGAATTTATAAGCCCTTACTAGGATTAAGAGGAGTGAGCATTGAATTGATCCAACTGTTCCAAATACGAATTAAGAATAAAAAATATATAAAAATGTTCAACTTCTAGGATATATTAGATTATGTTTATGAGATAGTAGTTACTGAATTTGGATACCCAATTCCCCCAAAACAACCAAAATCACATTTTCTTCTTAATCTCCCTACTTGACTTCTTTGAACCTTTTTAACGGAGCAAAGGAGTCAATTTAGAGATCCCTAATTCTTATGTTCTTCCCATCTCTTCTACCCCCCTTTTTAAATTCTTTGTACAGTAAGGTTAAATTGATCTTCATTGAATATTTAATTAAAATTAACTAGGGTCAGATAACTCAATTATACGAGGATTTGAAATACCTTACTAGCTTCCCTTGGACGATACTCACACTAATCACTATACATCCTAATTTAGGGTTTAATAAATTTTATTGTATAAGCTAACATTAACAACGACAATGGATCTAATTTGGATAATTTACCCCTAATTTTTGGGGTGTCACCTAGGTTTCCCTAAGGTAGTTGATGATACTGGAATGTGGGCTTTACTCTCTAAAATAGTCAACTCCCACGCACATAATTATATACCATGCAAAGCGTAAGGGGTGTGCCAATAAAAGACATCATTTTAAGTCTCCCCATTAAAATCTGAGCCGCAATGCAAAAGTAATGAACTCGAGCATGGCTGGCCTTCATTATAGTCATAGGATCCTATTTCCTTTTAAACAGTGTTGGTGCAGTTTAATCTAGGTGCACTTTGTTTGTAAGAGGCACAATGAACATGTGGACAACAAAATGTGGAGGTAGGGGAATCATGTATTTTCGTAGGGGTATATGATAATTGCAAAATTAGGGTTTTAATTCATCATCTGTATTTTGATATTATTCCATAAAACTCTAAACCTGTACACGCTTAGTAATCCTAACTAATGATTTGTAATATGGTGGCAATTGTGATCAGAAGAGAAAAAGTACCAAATATGAAATAAAATGATAAGAAAACACAAGTTGAGATGCTGGCATTAACTCAAGGAGAATAGTTAGTAGATAGTGATAGTTAGGGTTTGAGAATAGTAAGTGCATGCGAGAGTGAAATAACTATGATGCAAGGCATGACGACAATAGCATCGAGAACAAGTCAAATACAAAAATAAACAAGTAAGTTAATGGTATGATGATAGTATGAAAGTTGTATGACATGATTTGGAGGATGTATGGTCTGGTGTGATTGAAAGATATGATAGTAGAAATGAACTAAGGTACAGACGATGTCTAGAAAGAGCAATGTAAGGCGAAGATGCTTACCATAAATCCTTAGGTTCCACCAAGATCACGGGGTGTACCGCACAATAGTTGACTTCCATTTTGGTCCTTTTTCATTATCTTCCATGTTGCTCTTGCAGATCATAGGAAAGAGAATGTAAGATAATAATTGTCCCCATATGACACCATGATTTTTGATAGCATAATTGAGCCTTTTCTCTATGACTAACGCTACTAATTATTACGGAAACTCGTGCTCACTCACCATTCAATGAATCGAATACTGACGCATACTCTTACTCGGTCCCCCTGTTCTCTCTCTCACTTTCTCTCACTCTCTTTCTCGCTCTCTCTTTCTCTCTTTCTCTCTCTCTCTCTCTTTCTCTATCTCTCTTTATCTCTCTCTCGATTTATCTCTCTCTCCCTCTCTCTCTCTCTCTCTCGCTCTCACTCTCTCTCTCTCCAGTTCTCTCTCTCTCCCCCCCGTTCTCTCTCTCTCTTTCTCTCTCTCTCCTGTTCCCTATCTCTCCCTCCCTCTCTCTCTCGCTCTCCCTCTCTCTCTCTCCAGTTCTCTCTCTCTCCAGTTCTCTCTCTCTCCCCCCCGCTCTCTCTCTCTCTCTCTCTCTCTCTCCTGTTCCCTATCTCTCCCTCCCTCCTGCTCTCGCTCTCTCTCTCCCTCCTTCTCACGCTCTCTCTCTCCCGTTCTCTCTCTCTCCCTCTCTCCTGTTCTCTCTCTCTCTCTCTATCTCTCTCACACACGCTCTCTCTCCCGATCTCTTTGTCTCTCTCATTCTCTCTCTCTCCCATTATTTCTATTTCACACGCTCTCTTCTTTATTACTCATTCTCTCTCGCGCGCACGCTCGTTCTCCCTGTCACGTTCTCTCTCTCACTCCCACTCTTTGAGTCCCTCTTTCTTGCTCTCAATCTTGAGAATGTTTATTTTATCCTAGTTTCTTTGTCCCCTCAAACGCTGTCAAGTTTGCTTCATTGTACTTGAAGCTATGTTCGGTTTCTCCACTCTCCACTCTATACTCTTCATAATCTTATCTTCTTTGATTTTCTTTTTCTCATCTTTTTTATTATTTTTTCCATCTTATTTTATTCTTCTTTCTTTTTCCTTCCATTGTGTTTTATTGTTATTTTATTATACTTCTTCTTCTCCTTTTTCAGTCTTCTTTGCTTCTTCTGCTTCGTTACCTTTTTCTTACTATTTTCCGTCTTCCCCTTTCTCCTGATTTTTTTTATTTCTCATTCTGTTTCTTTACCTTTTTCTTTTTCATCTTCCTTCCTCCTTTTATTGATCAATTATTCTTCTTTTAATCTTCTTTTATTTTCTCCTTTTATTTTATTCTTCTTTTCATTTTTCAATATGGGCTTCATACGTGACTTTGCAACAAATTTTCCCTTTAATGAGAAGTCCATACCCTTTGTTTATCTTGACTTTTTGTTCTTCGACTTTGACTAGTCAACATGACTGGACCGGGACCAGATGAGACCTGACCGGAATCGGACCGATCGTTAGGTAAGGTTTAGGTCCTTGCTAAAAGTACAGACCAAACCGGGACTGTCAACCCATACCCTTGAATTTGCTGGACACATCCCACATGATGATAAAGATTACAACCCTTCTAGTATCCTCCAGCTTGTATTTCTGCTATACTGCTATCATAACCACATCTTACAAAACTATCGGCTATCTCAATGAACGTACCTTTCAGCCTTCTTCCCAGGTACACCTCCTTATTTATCATAAACTATTACTTCTCAACCAAAACAAAATCCCTTTTTTTTGGATACTGAGTTTCGGCACACCAGTTCATCTGCATGTCCCATGACCAATCAGAAAAGTAGAGTTGCTAATACATATCAAACAATGTTAAACATGATTTTCTATTCACAACTCTCACTTGTTTACCAAAACTTTCATTCTTTATCAAAATGATAATATTTTAAATAAACTTGTGTTACTTATGAATTTAAATCCATTATGATATAGCTTCATTTACCCCTTGGTTGGATGTAATAATGTACATTCTTTCTTTATTTGCACAATCATCATAAAATTATGACTATTAAAATAGTAGACCTTCTACTTTACGTATGCATATTTAACTAAAAATTTGATATTTTTTCCATGGAAAAAACAAAGTTTTCCCAAAATCTAGAACAATGATCCTATATATGATACTCTTGAATTACATCCAACCATATTGATTGAGTATTATGAGAACCTCATGGAAATCGGATAGGCATAATTGATATGTTGGTCGGCGGGTAATCTTTAGGTTAAGAATTTGTCAGATTACAACCGCTAGGTGCTGCAATTGTTTGAGTGTCAACCAGGTCAACGAATCTTATTTCTATGTATGTATTTCTTTGACCGGATAAAACATTCATTCAATATACTTCTATATAACCGTTATTTATATATTATTTGTGAGAAACTCATTGAAAAATTTAGTATAGTGATATAAATAATAATAAAATTAAGACACCTTGTATTATTATTGCATATACTCCTTTTTCTGGGAAATTAATAAGTTTATAGTAGCTAAGTCTGTTTATCGTTTCATTCGATACCGTTGCACCTTATTTGTATTTTTTTTATCGTGACTATTTTATAGTTCCAATTCGTGCTTGTGAATGCTTAGAATGCCGTATTAAAAAAAATTTATATGGTTGATGTTTTAAGGTCCATTCCATAAATTTATATAAATATCCTTTATGAATACTATAGATCAGAAAAGTTATCTCAAAACATGGCAACTTTGAGAGACAATCATAGCCAAATATATTTGTCTATACATGAAATTTTTTGAATAAATGCAACATTATTGATTAACTATTGCAATTCATTTATTTTTCTTAAACATAGTTTAATTATTGCATTAATAACGTTAAGTAAATTAATGAGCCATTATGTACTTATTTTATAAAATATGCTTTATCAATATATTTTACCGTCATAAAAATAAAATGTTAAAAATTCAATCCCAAAATGACAACATTAAGGAACTAAGGTCTGATCCGTTGGCTCTTATGCTAACACAAATTATTTATTTCATAAATGGCACATTAATAGAGGAGCTAAATTTATTCATTCGAAACATAACAGACATTAAATTATGATGTTCCTAATATTGTTTCAAGTCCACCAAGTCCTGTCCCATGTGATCCATTTTTGATTGAGAATATATTTTCCTCCTTCTCTCAACTAAACATACACTCTCAAATTCCCGAAAAATATTATATTTAAAATTTTTAGATACCACGAAAAAACTGAGGCGTAATGTTTACACATATAAATATGGATTAATGAAAAAAATACTTTTCACAGTTCATCACCTGTTTTTTTCAAAAACATTAAATTACAATATTGATAAAAACATATACTTTACGCAAACAGAGTCACTCATTTTTCTCGTTTGTGTAATTTGGTCAACACAGACCATATTTGTGTAATCAAACTTTAGTCGAACCTAAGTGTATTTCAACTGACCAATACGTTTAAAACTTGTAACGTATGCCTAGTGGATTATCAATGATGTTATAATTACTATGGATCCTACCATCTCATTATAACGTTTAAGCTATATATCAAGAAATTAAGCCACAGTTTATGAAAGCCACCAAATATGCCCAGTTCCCAAAACGTCAATGGATTATGAAAGCCTCAAATTTATTATTTGGTACACTTTGGCATAATAAAACCAGTGAACAAATAGGTACTTAGAAAACTATGGTACAACCATCAATGACATTATTTTCATGCCTATTGCGTTAGATTTGTTAAATCAAATTTACATTGCATCCAAAGTAATACTATTAAGTTTGGAAAACGGTGAAGGATAAATTCTGCACATTAACATTTTGATATAGAAAAACTGAAAATTAGAAATTATACATGTGTACATTGATAACACTGATATCTAGTTAGCCATTTGCTCATTTCTATGCTCCATATAGGAATTATGGTGGCCATGACATCAACGCACCAACTTCGGATGCACCGCCACCATCATCTGAGACGTCCCGCATCATGACTCGTCGCCAACATCATCTGCAGAACTACCTTAATAACGACCAAGCCAACGCACCGGCATCAGTCGCATCTCCACCTACACACGACACGTCACGAATCATGACACATCGTCAACGCAAGATCAAGAACTGTCATTTGACGTGACACGATAACGCGTCGTCTATTTTTTCTTATCTCTCGTATTTTCTCTTTGCTCCAAGGCCTATATGTAGGCCAATGTTGCATGATAAACTTGGTTAATTTATTTTCTAGAATTGAAGTTTTATTCAGATTGGAAGATTTGCACTTGGTAAATTTGCCCTATTTGGTACACTTTGGCATAATAAAACCAGTGAACAAATAGGTACTTAGAAAACTATGGTACAATCATCAATGAAATTATTTTCATGCCTTTTGCGTTAGATTTGTCAAACCAAATTTACATTGCATCCAAAGTAATACTATTAAGTTTGAAAAACGGTGAAGGCTAAATTCTGCACATTAACATTTTGATATAGAAAAACTGAAAATTAGAAATTATACATGTGTACATTGATAACACTGATATCTAGTTAGCCATTTGCTCATTTCTATGCTCCATATAGGAATTATGGTGGCCATGACATCAACGCACCAACTTCGGATGCACCGCCACCATCATTAGAGACGTCCTGCATCATGACTCGTCGCCAACATCATCTGCAGAACCACCCTGATAACGAGCAAGCCAACGCACCGGCATCAGTCGCATCTCCACCTACACACGACACGTCACGCATCAGGACACGTCGTCAACGCAAGATCAAGAACTGACATTTGACTTGACACGATAACACGTCGTCTATTTTATCTTATCTCTCGTATTTTCTCTTTCCTCCAAGGCCTATATGTAGGCCAATGGTGCATGATACACTTGGTTAATTTATTTTCAAGAATTGAAGTTTTATTCATCTTGGAAGATTTGCCCTAACTCCCTTCCCGCCCCCCCCCCCCCATCTCGTAGTAAGTCAGGCAACGGTCTCGGTGCCGGTTATGAGAGAAAAGAGACAGAAGCAAGCAGGGGACGTGGCGCTTGATTAACAATCCTTCCCCTACTTCCCCGCATTCCTCACGGGGGGGGGGGGGCGCCCAAACGGATACGCCCACAGATCGCGAACTGTAGCCTACCACGAGATTATTTAACAGTCAGTCCGCGGGAAAAACATATCCCGACCATTCTGGCAGTCAAGAAAGCTCCTCTCATTCACACAGATATGTTGCAGAAAACACGACGGAACGGAATAAAAGATGAACTAAGAAAAGATAAGATGCGAAAACTCGATAAGACATCTCTCCAATTTTCTTGACAAAACAGTCGAATATGTTTTTCCCCGATTTCCACACGTTAAGATAGCCTCCTGATAAGGGTGCCAGATCCCGTAGAAGAAGCGCATGCGATGATGGACGGTAACAATAACAGTATGCGTGGCCAAAAGAGAGGGAGGTTAACGATAACTCCCTCTCTTTTACACGGCTGAATACACGGCTGAGTGTGCAGCTCGTATTACTTCTCGATAATTTATTAATATTATATGAACGGTTGGCGGGGAACGCTGACCATCGGAATTAAAGTGCAGATTTAGATACGGGCGTTCGAAGGCCACAAGTTGCCAAAGAATATTTAAATTTTAGGCGCTTCTTGCAGCCGAGAAAGAAATAAAAACCCGTGATCCATGAAAGGAGCTGCGTGTCATTATGGTGCAGCGGCAGCCAAGTAAACATCTCGTCACATTTTCCTACGCTGCTACATTCTTCAAGGGAATATAATGACAGACAATTAGAAGATTTCCTTCTGAATCTTCAGAGGATGCCAGGAAACATGATTTTTGTGTATTTGCCATGTGTTCAACTGCGATGAAACTGCTGATGATTCAAAAATCACTGACTCAGCGACTTATTTCACTGTAAAGAATTTTAGTCTTTTTTGTTATCTTAATCGGTTTATGTTAATATGAACAGTGATTTAGCATGATCCTAACTCCACAATTGGTTCTATTTTCTGTAAGAGATGTCATTATGTTTTCTATTAGATTGTTGACTCTCTGGATTGCTTGGGGAATCCAGAGCACCGTTATGACTCTGTGTCTGTTTATCAGAAGCTCTGCTTTCGCCATTTTCGTCCTTAACGAAGATATCACCTCCGCTATCTCGTTGTGTAGTGGGTCCTGTCGGCTTGCTTTCTTGGCGCTTCTAGTAATACAAAGTCTCAATACTAGGGCAGGGAAGCCTAGCCCGTCGCTTTCAATTTAGCATTTTACGGAGCACAATTAGATACCCAGGATAAAATTGTAAGTAAGGACGACGTCGTTGTCTAAACCTAGCAGTAAAATGTTGACTTATTCCGATGCTCTGCATCAACGGTTCCCTGTGACCCATAACAGCTACCTTCTTCTTATAAGAACAGGAAGGAGGAGGAGAAGAAGAAGGATAAAAGATTGAAAGAGAGGGAGAGAGCACGAACAAGAGAAATATTCCGAGAGAGAAATGTCACAGATTTGGGAGTTCAAAGATGGAGCGAGGCGTCGGTGGAGAAGCTCCAGGGAGGAAGACGGTGGAGGACAGCGATGGAAGGTTCTGGTGCACATACCGACCAACGAGGTAATTGATGGGTATTGCTCAAGCTCGCCCGGAGGACCGCCGAATCCCGTTTCTAGAACGTCGGGGTTTTTCCTCTTCTGGTAACTCTTTTCTGTTCCAGGTCGTTACGGAGCTTGTTACAGACTAATCTCGACCACCCACTCGAACGAGTTATTACGGCCAGGATTTGGCCACGTCAGACAGATGCCAACTAAGCCGTGGAGTTAGTTAACGCTTTTCTTTCTCTCTCCACGTGTAAAACTCCTTTAAAGGACAGTATGTGTTTGATGAAATGATACGCTGATTTTTTTTATCACGAGTCTTCTTCTTCTTTCTTCCTCTACATTCTTTGCCTGAATTAGTAGGTTCTTGAGAAACTCTCAGCTTCCCACAGCCAACAATTGGTATCAGAGCTTTGGCTTGACGTCGTTGGGATCCTGAAGATGGCGAAGAAGGCGGTAGAACGAGGAATGGAGATGGCGGTTCCGGCAACGACGCCCCTCATGCTCACCAAGACGAACTACCGTGTCTGGGCAATGCGAATGGAGGTACTACTCGAATCCCATGATTTGTGGTCGGTCATGGTGGACAATGATGTCCCAAAGAAGAAGGACAGAATGGCGCTCTCGGTGATCTTGAGCGCAGTGCCGGAAGACGTCATGGTCGTGCTGGATGCGAAGAAGACGGCCAAGGAGAACTGGGAGATCCTACGGTAGAGGAATCTTGGCGTGGACAGAGTGATTCAGTCCCGCATACAAGGTTTGAAACGTGATTTTGAGATGCTAACGATGTCCAGGAATGACTCAGTCGTGGATTTCGCGATGAAATTCACGCAAATTCTCTCCGAGTTGCGGACTTTGGGCGAGGTGGTAGAAGAGCAAGAAGCTGTGCGGCGATTCTTGAGGGCAACCCTAGCAAAATTCGACGCACTCACCCTGTCCTTGGAGCAATATGGAGACCTGGACAAGATCAATCTCGATGAAGTTATTGGCTCACTCACCGTCCACGAGTTGCGACTCAAGGAGCGGGAGGCTCGTGAAGAAGAGCAAGCTTTGCTGGTCAAGTCCATGAATAAGTTGAAGATGAAGAATGGAGAAGGATCCTCATCTCGTGGTGGAGGCCGAAGTCATCACCATGGCAGAGGAAGAGGCAGAGGAAGGAGTCGAGGAAGAGCCTCATCTCATGAAGAAAATGGAGAAAGCAAACCATTTGACAAGTCAGGAATTCAATGTTACAACTGTCAGAGATATGGGAATTTTGCATATGAGTGCAGAAGCAAGAAGAAGGAGAGAGGAGATCGGGCTTTTGTTGCTGAGACAACTGCAGCCCCGACGACTGGAGGCGCTCCTGCACAACCTACATCATCCTCTCTCCTGATGGCCATAGAAGAGGCAAGTCTATCAAATTCCCTCTTACTTGGTTCTGACTATGGTGCAGAAGTTTCAGATTATTGGTATCTTGACACAGGAGCAACCAATCACATGTCTGGGCAGCGGGATTTTTCCTGCAATCTCGATGAGACAGCATCTGGATTTGTGAAATTTGGAGATAACTCCAAGATTCCCATTAGAGGGACTGGTGATATTGTGATAACCCAGAGAAATGGCAGCATTTTTCAGCTCCCGAAGGTGTTCTTTGTTCCTGACTTGGCAGCTAACATTCTCAGTCTTGGCAGACTGGATGAAGAAGGATGCACAATGACCACGGCAGAAGGTAAATTGAGCATATTTGATTCTAATGGGCGGTTGTTTGCAGAAGTAAAAAGGTCAGAAGGGCGGCTCTACATGCTGAAACTGAGTGTGGTCGATCAATGCCTGGTCACCGCCAAGGACGACTCAGAAACCTGGATATGGCACTCTCGGTTTGGCCATACCAGCCTTCATACTTTGAAGGATATGGCTAAGAAGAATGTGGTTGAAGGTCTTCCCCAGCTCAATTTACCTGTTGAAGTCTGCAGAAGCTGTGTAGCAGCAAAACAGCAGAGCGTGCCTTTTCCTCAGGCATCAAATTTTCGAGCTACCAAGCCTCTTGAGCTCATTCATGCTGATCTGTGTGGTCCTATTTACCCACCCACCTTGGGGGGAAGCAGGTACTTTCTCTTGATCATTGATGATTACTCAAGACTGACATGGGTGGCAATGTTGAGACAGAAATCAGATGCCTTTGAGGCTTTCAAGCGTTTCAAGAACTTGGCAGAAACTGAGAAAGAGATGAAGATAAAGACACTCAGGACAGACAGAGGAGGAGAATTCACTTCCATTGTTTTTTCAGATTTCTGCTCGGAGCACGGCATCAAGAGACAGCTGACTGCACCCTACTCTCCCCAGCAGAATGGGGTCGTGGAGAGGAAGAACAGGACTGTTATGTCCATGGTTCGAGCTATGCTAAAAGAAAAAGAACTTCCCAGGGAGCTTTGGGGAGAAGCTGTAAGCACAGCCATTTACATTTTAAATAGATCTACTACTAAGAGTCTGCAGGGCCAAACTCCATATGAAGCTTGGAGTGGGAGCAAGTCAAATATGGATCATCTAAGAGTTTTTGGATCAATTGTGCACGTAAAGCTCATAGGAAGACATGTGGGAAAGTTGGAAGATCGCAGTCAACCCATGGTCTTTATTGGCTATGAATTGGGAACTAAGGCATATCGGTGTTTTGATCCAACTACTAGCAAGGTCATCATTAGTCGAGATGTGGTTTTTGAAGAAGACCAGAAGTGGAATTGGTCGCAGCAAGGTGAAGATCCAATTCCTCTCACCTTCTCACCAGATTTTTTGCTTGAATCAGGTGTGGAAGACCAAGATGCTCCTGATGAAGATCAAGAAACTACAGTGTTACAGAATGAAATTCAGACCTCTCCAGGTGATTCCACTAAGAATCAACCGCTGAGGTATCGGTCATTGACTGATGTATACTCAGAGACCAGCCCTGTAGCGCAAGAGGTGCAGAGCTGTCTCCTTGCTGATGAGGAAACTCTAACTTACTCAGAAGCAGCTCAAGAGGAGGTCTGGCGACGAGCTATGAAGGAAGAGATGATGGCCATTGACAAGAATCGCAGTTGGGAGCTTGTGGTTCCTCCAATTGGGTGCAGACCAATTGGATTAAAATGGATATTCAAATTGAAGAGAAATGCACAAGGTGAAATTATCAGACATAAAGCAAGACTTGTGGTGAAAGGTTATTCGCAGAAGAAGGGGGTTGATTATGAGGAAGTCTTTGCCCCTGTTGTCAGATTCGAGTCCATTAGAGCTCTCATTGCTCTGGCAGCTGAAAGGAGATGGGTGATTCACCACTTAGATGTGAAATCGGCATTCCTAAATGGAGAGATTGAGGAAGTCATACATGTGCAGCAACCTGAAGGTTTTGCAGTTGAAGGGAAGGAGAGCCATGTGCTCCACTTGAAGAAAGCTCTGTATGGGTTGAAACAAGCACCAAGGGCCTGGTATTTCAAACTCCATAAGTGCTTGTTGTCACTTGGATTCGCCAAGAGTGAATATGAGCAAGCTCTATACCTGAGGAGATCAGGTTATAAAACTTTGATTATTGGCGTTTATGTTGATGATTTGATTGTCACGGGTTCCAATGCAGAAGAAATCGTGACATTCAAGATGCAGATGAAGAAAGAGTTCGACATGAGTGATCTTGGATCCCTCAGCTCTTATCTTGGACTTGAGGTGAGACAAGAAGAAGACATGATCTATCTTACACAGAAGGTCTATGCTCAGAAAATCCTGGAAGGTGCAGGGTTGGCAAATTGTAATGGGGTTTCTACTCCACTAGAAGCTCGTGCAAAATTCACTCAGGACGAGAAGAGTACAAGAGCGAATGCCACAGAATACAGAAGCTTGATTGGAAGCCTAAGATATCTGACCCATACAAGACCGGATTTGCTCTATTCTGTGGGAATATTGAGCAGATTCATGGAGAATCCAACTCAAGAACACTACTGTGGAGTCAAGAGGATTCTGAGATATGTGAAAGAGACAGCTGATTATGGACTCATCTACAAGAAAGGAGGTACAAATGCTGAACTGATTGGTTTCAGCGACAGTGATTTTGCAGGAGACATAAATGATCGGAAGAGCACCTCCGGGTATATCTTCTTCCTGGGTGGAAGAGCGATCAGCTGGGGATCTCAGAAGCAGAAAATAGTGGCTCTGTCCTCATGTGAATCTGAATACATAGCTGCTACAGAAGCTGCTCGTCAAGGTGTGTGATTAAATCGTTTGATTTGTGAAATGAAGGGCGAAGAGAAGATGACAGTAAAGCTAATGGTGGACAACCAGTCTGCGATCATTCTAAGCAAGAATCCAGTCCATCATAACCGAACGAAACACATTGATACAAGATACCATTTCATTCGTCAGTGTGTTGAAGAGAAGAAGGTTGAAATTTGCTACGTTCCGACAGAGGATCAGCTAGCGGATATTTTCACCAAAGCACTTGGAAGATTAAAATTTCAAGAAATGCGAGGACGCCTTGGAGTACGTCGTCTCGGCACGGAGGAGCTCAAGCAAGGAGGAGAATGATGGGTATTGCTCAAGCTCGCCCGGAGGACCGCCGAATCCCGTTTCTAGAACGTCGGGGTTTTTCCTCTTCTGGTAACTCTTTTCTGTTCCAGGTCGTTACGGAGCTTGTTACAGACTAATCTCGACCACCCACTCGAACGAGTTATTACGGCCAGGATTTGGCCACGTCAGACAGATGCCAACTAAGCCGTGGAGTTAGTTAATGCTTTTCTTTCTCTCTCCACGTGTAAAACTCCTTTAAAGGACAGTATGTGCTTGATGAAATGATACGCTGATTTTTTTAATCACGAGTCTTCTTCTTCTTTCTTCCTCTACATTCTTTGCCTGAATTAGTAGGTTCTTGAGAAACTCTCAGCTTCCCACAGCCAACAGTAATAACATCGTATGAGGTTCTCGAGGAGAAACTGTTGCAGTTGGGCTGGGAGCGCTATCTCCGTACTGCCAATCTTCTGCAATTCCACAAGCCTTCTTCAGTTGACCTTATCTCTCTCCCAAGCGACATCGCCAAACTGAAATCCATGCACATGTACGATATCGCTGTGAAGACCCGCTATGTCTTACAGGTCCGGGACGCTTGAGAGGGCTCTCTATCTCTCTGTATTTATCTTTTTCTTTCACACTCGCTCTCATGCTCATTGTTCCCCAAGAATAGCTGTGGAAGTTTGTCTTCTCTTTGTGGAAATCATCACTCTGTTACGCTATCTTGTCACAGGGTCCACAAGCTCCGGAAGTCCAGTCTTTGGCTTGCCGTTTTGGGCAAATTATTTGTTCCCCGCGAAAAAATTGGAACGAAAGAAACAGAACGAGGGGAATCTGTCCTCATGAAGGAATTTTGTTGTGTTATAGCCAATAGACATTAAAATAGTATTTTGATTACGTACTGGATTTGAATCTGACATAGAATATAAATGACAAGGTAACGAAAAAAGTAAGCTTTTTCATGGCGATCAGGACCAGAGTAAAAAAACCAAATCAGTAATTCATTTTTTTTAATCTAGAGATAGGATTAGCTATTTTTATGATTCAGTCATCTTTATTTTTTTCCTGCAGTTATAGTGCGTTAGACTACTATACAGTGATCTGGCATCTATGATTCGTTTAATCTCCTTTTTGTCGAACAATTTAAAAATGTAAGAAATACATAGAAAAAATAATGCAACATTGATACTTCATTCATTGCGTTTTTGTGTACTGCACGGGTTCATAGAACAGTCATTAAATAAACAGCATTAAGCTTTAGCCAAACTCTAATTGGAGGATTTTAAATGGGGTTATACACTCGATGAGATGATAGTAAAATAATTGAAATAATAAAATAAATCCTGAGACGTGGGTATTCAACATCATATAAGTTATTCGATGCGATAGCGATCTATTGTTCTAAAGAATTCCTTAAACAATTTCGACGGGTATCCATATTACTCAGTATTGCCGAGTAACTTCTATGCTGACGGGTAGTTGAAACAGGTATATGTTTTTGGCACTAACGCAATAACCCGAAACACAAAATCGAAAGGTTAATTGTAACGGGAACTTTCGCACCTTGAACTTGTAATAACTTACTTATAGATTTAGATATTCTTTGTTAAAAACTCATCGACATGTATTACGATATTCCATTATTTTATGATACCGTTGTACGTTCAGGAAACAAAAGGTCAGGTGATGTAGCGGTGCTCATGTTGTCAGATTGCGGATTATTACTAGCAGAGATGAAAACTACATTACCACTGCTACTAAAACAACATATCATAAAGACGAACGTAACAATTAGTGTAAATCAACTTCGTAAAATAAAGCAAAAAATTTGAGACCATCAAAGATATCTTTGTATACGAATGCATTTTTTAACTTATCATATTTGAACATATGCGAACAAAAAAACTTGCGATGTCAATGACTGCTTTATATTTTTCATACCTCTTAAATTCATATGTATCACTCATTTGTGTGCTCCAGAAAGTAAGGAATTTTACCAAAAATTTCCCCTCGTTTGTGTCTGATTAAAACTTCCGACTCCTTTATATTGATATTAGTTAGTAGTCTGTTTCCGTCATGAAATTCAGTGTTTGATTGACCTAAACAACTTATATCTAGACCCATAGAACTCAGTGGGTTATCAGAGGTTCCCGGCTAAAATATTTGGCGGTTAAAGAAAGGTAAGAAAAACATATTGATATTTCTAAGTATGCTGGTGTGTTTTGTTGCGTTTTTTGGCGTAGCTTCGTATTAAAATACATTTTTCGCACCTTTCTTTAGCACCCAATTTATTTTGTTCCAAACTAGACTGAATTACTGAGTGGAATAGTATATCATTATGACGCTCGTGTTTATTTTTCCTGTGATAATTATTATCGATATTGAAGAAATTTTCAAAGTATATTCATACACGAGCGCCTAGAAAATCAGATGTTTCGCCCAAAAACTCATCGAGGATGCAAGTTCAAGGATAAATTTCTTGAATGATTTTCGGTTATACATTAACTTTTAATTGTAAACTTATACTGAATATGATTACTGCGTTACTTAAATTTCGTGTTTTCATCAGATATCTCCTAAAAAATTGACCAACGTGTGAAAGTGAGAAGTATTTTTTGAACTTCAGTACACAATTAATGAATAATATGCCATTTCATTTTTTCTATTAGTGTCCTGAAATAAGTCTACCTCATACGAATGACAAATAAATATGTTTCGATTTTTTCATTGTATAAAAATTTTTGCACTAACAAATATGATATAAATTATGGAAAATGGGATAAACTAACAAAATGAAATAGATATATAGAACACATTGATGCTGCAGAAAATGGGAAATTTTGACAGTCTTTCTTACGAAACAACATATGGTAGGGATATTTATCTCAACTTGTAAAATGTTCTTATAAATAACCCTTAAAATATATTTTAAGGATATTAACTTGTTTAACATTTTTTGTTTAGAAAAAAAAATGATCTTTACTCCCACTAAAATACATTTTGAATATTACCTGAACCATTCAAATCTCAAAAATAATAAAATATCAAATGGAGGTTTTCCTCGCATCCATATGTCTCTAAAGCTGAATTCTAAAATAATATCCAAGGACATTCTACATAAATAAACATAACTGAAAGAAAAATATTCCAGTGCCATGATTATTAGATTTAAAAATTTTTATTTACCTCACGCTACGGTGGAGGTCCATGAAAATTTCAATTAGGATACCCACACCTTATTTAACCTGTTTTAGTACTTCTATTTAGTTAACTTGCATACTTCATACTTTTAAAATTGCATAAACTAATCCAAGTGGAAAACATATAATTCCAATGAAATATCAAATTAAATCTCATCTGAGGTAATCTTACTGATCAGTTTTGAGATTCCAACGGTTGAAAACAACAGGTCCGGTTAAAAATATTAACCCATATTGCCGTAAACAAGTTCTAACAGATATTTTGTGATGAATTTGTAAATATTAATTCATAATTAACATTATTACTATTGGTTAGGATTGTGAACAAGGTTCCCCATAAATTTTATAGTAGACTAGGTCAAAAACATAAAAATCTAAAATGTCTAAATAGTTTCTTCCTAAGTTTTATTTTATATCTGAAATAATGTTTTTGTAGTGGATTGTTTTAGTTAAATTGTTATTTCTATGGTCATAAGTCTCGCTTGACAAAAAATATTTAAATGTAAATTTCCATGGAATCACTTTTTTCGATGGAATGTAAATTTAAATGCAAAAAATATTTAAATGTAAAAAAATATTTTCGATGGAAGCACGTTATTTTAATTGATATCAGGCGTGATTCTTATAATGTCGGGATCACCTTTTTTCGAGAATATCCTTATTTAAGGTATAATAGAGAATGATTAAGATGTCTAGATATTATATCATTACCTAGCCTTTCAAAACTAATGAGCCTGAATGGTCATTTTGTTATTTTTACCAAGGCATTAGAGACATATAGAAATTTCTCTTTTAAGGAAAAATTTTACAGAACTGATCAGTACGAACGTCTGAGTTATAAAAAAGTCAACAATGTTTAGTACTTGAATGGACAGTTGTGTCTTGACATTTACTTACCAGTTCATAACCATGAAATTCAATTTTTCTCTGCTTGGACATGGAAATAATCGTACAAATGTCAGCCAATGTTATAAATTGGATTGTTGACTCTGAGTACGATATAAAACAGCTCTAGGGATATATTTCAATGAAGTTCTTCACCATAATAGGGCAATAGATAAGAACGATTCCATGATGATTTCACAATGAGACAGCCTGACTAGGATGATTGATTAGGGTATGATAGTTGACCATTCCCTGAGTTGTATCAAGATGCATCAATGGAATGTATTATATGATTTAAATGATTCAATATGAATGTAAATTTTCAATAAGAGAGTTTACATAATCGGTATCTTCTAGATCAGGAGACATATCTATGCACCCCAAGGGAGACAAATTAATTGGTTGATTAGGCTAAAGAAAACACTAGTTATTTAATTCATAGTTTCATATAAATAATGGGATTTGGCTCTGAAGGTTATTAGGAAAATGTTTTATTATTGTACTATATTGAATATATGTTTACATGTAATATTTTATTTTACTTTAGTCATCTTATTCTTATTACCAGTTAGATTTGTATAAGCAACGAATAATATGATATCAAACCCGAATAAATTAAATATTTTCTCTCGTGTACTGGCGTTGATAATAAAGAAATAAAATTTTATTTGATACGTGGTATCAATGATAAAATTTTTAATGTATAAAAATAAATAATTGACTGTTCTTGAAATGATATGTCAAAGTTTACATTATCAATCACTGCAAACCTAGTTTCTTTTCTTATGAAATACCTTGAATTCCAATGCCCTACATTAATGTTTGTGTATCAGTCATTCTTGTTCTAACCCTGCTTTTATTAGCATAACTA
This sequence comes from Wolffia australiana, assembly GCF_029677425.1. Taxonomy (NCBI): domain Eukaryota; kingdom Viridiplantae; phylum Streptophyta; class Magnoliopsida; order Alismatales; family Araceae; genus Wolffia; species Wolffia australiana. The sequence continues at coordinate 5,005,011 of NC_135845.1, forward strand.
TCAAACAATTATATTTTAGTTATCCATTTGTGCTATTTAGTGAAGCTATAAGTCATTGTTTACTCCTCAGTCATCATTTTGCTTAGTAAGAAGTAAGAAGGAGACGAGTGAGAAGAAAGAGGTAAGATTTATGATAGATAAGAGAACAAATGGATTATTAATTGAGATGTAGATTATATGAAGAGGCAAAGTTATATATGTAGGTAAACATATGTATGATTAGTGTGTAAGATTAAGAGAAATAGGTTGAAATATATATACTATCTATTTTATAAGAGTTTACATAATTAGATATAGATATATATAAGAATATTTATAGTAGAGTATGGTTTCTGTATATAATATTTAAAAGAGAGGAAGAATACAAAAATATAAAGGGAATAAGATGAGTAATTAATGGTGACTATTGGTACAAGACAAAGATAGTTAAAATACGTATAGGTGAAGTGGTAAAGAATATGTATAATAGAGTATGATTTATGTATATAATATTTAAAAGTATTTAATATTATTATAAGAGGAAATCAAGACAGAGATAGTTAAAATCAGAAGAAATTATAGGTGCCCATAATGGGTTCACGGAAGTGCCTCAATGAAAATGAAATTCAAAATCAGAAAAAAATTCTGAGATCCTACAGCACTCAATGGTGAACTATGCGGCGACAATTAAGATAGTGCTATTGGGAAGATTGATCAACTAAAGCCTGAACTCATGGAATGCCCTCATTTGAAGCGCAACAATGTGGAATGCAGTTCGTCGTCCCTTCTCCTCTATCATGGTGGGATTCTATGATGCTCTGATCCTTCTTGACCTTCTTCGAGCCCCTAGGTCAACAAAGATTCCCGAATTAAGTCTTTTGAGACATTTTAAAGCATGGGGGACCTCTACGGGCCATCAGTGCAATCAATTGGCCATAGGATGATCCCTAAAAGCTGTCTGATGGCCATGGTGCCCCCCCCCACCCTGTCGACAACTACCCTCTGGCCGAGGAGGACGATGGCTGAGAGGGTAGATTACAAATCTGCCCAATGGCCATTGGATCTCACGTATGAGGGGTTCATAGTTGCAATTAAATCACAACCATGGATTATCTCCACTCATGTAAATTTATATGATTTGCTGAAATCTCCACACAACTCCACATTAGCTTATGTCTCAAACCTCGTCAGCCACCCCATCAGCACCTATAATTCTGATTTGCCAATCGCTTAGCCTATCTATCAATGTCATCAACCGTAGCCAAACAGTAGGCCAAAAAGACATAAAGTTTAATTATGGGGTGGATCTCACGATCTGAGCATCCTTAAGAAACTTGGAACAACTGAGATTATATCTACTCACTAAAAGCTGCTTTACATTGTTGGGTTCGATGACTTGGTTCGTCCATGGAAAATACGTCCCATGGATGGGGAAGCGTGTCGATCAATTCACAATCGATCTTTAAAATAAAATATTGAGTGTACATTTTGGGTAATTTATTCCACCCTTGACATGCTCACTTTTAGATCGTTCTGAAGCCGTTCATGCGTTCGGCCTCTAGAAGTATCCACGCGATCACTCAGCGCTTGGACCTCCACCTCTTCCTCTTCAACTCTTCTTGAAGACTCTCTCCTTGGTTGATGTAGAGAATGAAGAAATGAGGGGGCTCTCAAATCAGGCTTGCATGGGTGTCTAAAATGAGACCCCTTTTCCTCTTTATATTTTACTTAAGGTTTTTCTCAAAAATCTTCTAAAGTAAAATATATCCACCAATGCCTTTATGACCTTGTGCATGTGACCCTCTAGGCCCATGTATCGTTCTAGTTAGTAACTTCAATGTCCCAATAAAATTTATTGACCAAACTTATAAATTAACTATACCAACATATAGATTAATTAAATACGGATCGGTCTAACCCAATCAATAGGTTAAGTTTCAAGTCCGTGGGGTGCCAAGCTACACCTCGTGCTCTAGAAGATACCGATTAGTCTCGAACTCTCTCATGGAACCTTTGCAATCATCGCATATCGTCTATGTATAATCGATCATCCGCGCGAGACTCTAGAATGACTTAGGGTATGGTTTATTGTCAAACCCTAATCCATCATTCGATTAGTAGTAATGCGCAACAGGGATCATCGGAGAACGCCTTCTCCAATATCTTTGCTACCATTGCCAAGGAGTTTTGTGAATCATCTTCCTCGAGTCCATCTCCTCTTACACCGAGGGCGGATGATACCATCTTGACCACTCAATGGTCTCTTTAAGCTTCTTACTACATCCGATCTTTAACATATTTGAATCCCTTGATTTGAGGCTCATAAGTCATAATCAAAACGTAATCGTCCACTCATGGAATGTCCTTGGTGTCTCAGGTCAGTGGATCACTAATACAACCGTGACTTGAATCAACCTGATTGACGTTTAGGTATAATACCATTTAGGGATTCATACGGATTAATTCAATGAAACCTTTCTCCAAATAGCACCCACTATCAATTCAGTGAACACTTTCAGCTATACTTATCATATAAGCGATGGATATTTTGTGGCCGTCAAGCCACTCACACTACCATGTTTATTTAAGTCCATTGAATAAAATATTTACGTTCATTATTATTTCGTGTGATGTTTATAATGAAGTCCATGAATAGGTGCAATGAATTAGTGAATTATGATGAGATCATAATACCGTGATCGCTAGTTTTTAAACATGTATGCCAAATATTCCTATTTGATGGATAGTCGAGACAGACATCGAATTATCCGGATAGAATAGCACTAGCTGATCCTACTTATTCAATAAGTATAACTAATCTTATGGCTATAAGTTTGGAGATACTAAGGATAGATAGTGGGTGCTCTTTGGAGAAAGAGTTCAATGAATTGATCCGTATGAATCCCTAAACGTTATTATACCTAAACGTCAATCACGTTGATTCAAGTCACGGTTGTATTAGTGATCCATTGACTTGAGACACCAAGGACATTCCATGAGTGGACGATTACACTTTGACTATGACTTACGAGCCTCTAATCATGGGATTCAAATAAGTTATAGATCCGATGTAGTAAGAAGCCTACAGAGATGATTGAGTGGTCAAGATGGGATCATCCGCCCTCGGTATAAGAGGAGATTGACTCGAGGAAGACGATGCAGAAAAATCCCTGGCCAGGGTAGTGAGGATATTGGAGATGGCGTTCTCCAATGATCCCCGTCACGCATTAGTACTAATCGAATGACGGATTAGGGGTTGACGATAAACCATACTATAAGTCATTCGAGAGTCTCGCAGGGATAATGGATTATACATAAACGGTAACTGATGACGGTAAAGGTTCAATAAGAGAGTTCGAGACTACTCGGTATCTTCTAGAGCACGAGGTGTAGCTTGGCACCCCGCGGGCTGGAAACTTAACCTATGAATTGGGTTAAATCGATCATTATTTAATTAACCTCTATGTCGATATAGTTAATTAATAAGGTTGGTCAATAAATGTTATTGGGCCATTAACGTTATTAACTAGAATGATACATGGGCCTAGAGGGTCACACGCTCAAGGTCATAAGGGCATTGGTAGATATCCTTTACTTGGGGGTTTTTTGAGAAAAACCCTTAAGTGAAATAAAAAGAAGGGAAAGGGGTCTCATTTGAAGTACCCATGCAAGCCTCGTTTAAGAGGCCCTCCCCTCTCCACTCTCTTCTACACTCATCCAAGGAAGAGTGTCTTCATGGTGAGGAGATCTTCAAGATTCTCAAGAAGAGTTGAAAAAGAAGACGTGGAGATCCAAGCGCCGAGTGATCGCATGGACACTTCTAGAGGCCGGAAGCGTGAACAGCTTCACAACAATCTCGGAGCGGCAAAGTCAAGGGTGGAACGAGTTTCCCAAAAGGTACTACAAATGTTTTGTTTTATAGATCAATTGAGAATCGATCGACCACTCTTCCGCATCCATGGAACGTGTTTTTCCATGAACGAACCAAAGCATAGAACCCAACAATAAGTAGGATCAGCTAGTGCTATTCTATCCGGATAATTCGATGTTCGTCTCGACTATCCATCGAATAGGAATATTTAGAATACATGTTTAAAGACAGTGATAACTGTATTATGATCTCATCATGATTCACTAAGTTATTGCACGTATTCATAGACTTTATTATAAACATCACTCAGAATAATAATGAATGCAAATATTTTATTCAATGAACTTAAATAAACATGCTAAAGTGATTGGCTTGACGGTCAAATAATATCCATCAGACATGACATGGGCTTTGGGACTGTTTCGTTTAAAGCCCAGTTATGTTGTATTCCTAAGTTTCATATGTATCGTGGCCCATTAATTTCTATGTTTCATTCATATCGCAGCCAACATAATGCACTAGCTATACTAACATGTATATAATTAATTATATAAGTGAATAATTGATTTTACCTGATCGATAGGGATGTCAATCTTTACCTAATCCTTTAGAAGAATCAAAGAATATCAACTCTCTCATGTAACTATTACAGCCATCAATTATAATGCATGCATTGGCCTCTGATGTGCTTGACACCCCAAAGCTCACTTAGGTTATGTGATAAGCCTAAATTGAGTGTGTGATTAATGCATATTGATCATATGATTGCGTTCTACAATTTTACGTTTGTAAAATTTCATTCTTTAAAGTATAAGATGTATAGAACAAGGAATGGGTCAATCCTTATGCAGCCTCTCCTCACCAAATTATAAATTTATCTCTTGATTAAAGATGTAACGGAAGTATTTAAATCAATATATACAAAGCGGAGATAATCTTCTAGAAGAAAAAACAAAGAAATTTGGGGGAAACTGACCTTTAGATGGATCTTAATCAGATCTCGGAAACAAATATACGGATAGAGATGAAAAACATGATATAGTATTTAATGAGTTTTTAAAATGAGATTTAATAATATATAATGCTCTTCGCCATTAAAATACCTCCAAGAGCACTTATATTCAGTCTATCCCTTGGCCATTTGGAAAAGTACAAAACAGAATTCAAAGATGAAAGAGAAAATTACAATATATATCCAAGAAGCAAGGAACTTTTTTATTCCAGAGACTGTTGTGCCCTTCAGACAAATGAGATTTGAGGCAAGCTTCCATAATATTTTCCAATCTCTTGCCAACATTATTTTTGTAGTCCAACATATGTATGGATGGAGAATCAAAGTTTAAGGGTGCCTTCAAATTTTGGTGTTGATCTTATGGTTCTATTTCAAGATGTCACCATTTTAAAATGGCTTATGCATCACTCGATGTGAATTATCTCTTTCCGTCCCTCACAATCTGATTTCAGGACTGGAAAATGATTGGCCCAGAAAGGTTTCCTTCTTTTAATAACTTATCAATGATTGGTTGCCATGTGTCCTCTGAAGGAAACAGATATAAATAGTGAAATTATTTAATCATTATCTGGTATCCGAAACCATGAGCTGCCACATCATCATCAGCTCTTTTCATTAACAGGATTCTCACCATGCGTACACATGCTACAAATCAAAAGAAAGTGCAAATGAAAAACTTCTGCCTTTAATGTGAGGATTTCAATGCTTTGACAAAATTATGGTTCTCCCAAGAAAAGTGTACAACATTGCCAAATAATATTTCAAATCCAGCATCTTAAAGTGATGGTTCATTCACACTTAAAAGGGATCAAAACGTCGAGAAATTATTGCATGTCAAATAATACTTCCATAATTGGATGTACCAGCCACTGGGTGAACATTGCCCAAATACACATCGATGTGTAGTGAGAACCAATTAAACCCTTATATAATTAGTAATGTGTTCATTTTATTTTGGACTATATATCTTGACTTCTAAGATTATTTCCTTTATTAATTATTTGTCAGAATATCTTATAATAAAGAAAACTTAATTGATTCATTTAGAATTCCAGATTAATTTTGTCTGAACTTGAAAATTAATTTTTTAATGAAACTAAAAGTAGTAAAAATCTTTCAAAATACCAAAAAATAAAAAAATCACCAGATCACTCTAAAACCTATTTTAGTTTGTTTAAATTGTGATAACATGACGATATTGCCATTTTGATGATTATGTATATATAATGAGTGTAGTTTTTAATGTATTATCAGTACAATGACAGACCAAATACTTAGTTAATCATGGCAGTCAGTACTTATCTGTGAATACGTCATTGAATAAGTATTGTATGATATTCGACAACCTTGGCCAAGGACTTCATTTTATAGTCTTCTTTGAGTTTTCTCCTCTTATATTGACGGTCGATGATCCCATCTTGATCAGTTAATCATCTTCATTAATCTCTTGTTACATCCAAACTATGATGGTTCTCAACATCATAGATAGAAACTTGTAGGTCATACTCAAAATACAATCGTACATCCATATGATGAATTTGGAGTCTTGAATATAAGGATCACTCTTACAACCATGATCTGAATCAATCTCATTGGCATCTTTCTATAATATCATTAGGGATACATTCGGATCAGTTTAGTGAGATTTTTCCCCTAAATAACAAATAATCTGTCCTTCATAACTAGAAGATCTGTCGTACTCATCATATGCATGTCACTATTACATCCAGATATTTCAATGTCCTTCCCAAATATCTTTTGATATGAATATCTGGAATACATGTGATGGCGCACGCGATCTTGAACTATCGACGATGTCGTCTGCGCCACCCGCCATCGTCATCGACAGCCAGGTGAAGCATGCTCGTTTATCGCATCTTGCTTTACATCATCTTTGTATTGTGTGTTTCTCACACTCATCGATTTGTTTTCATCACTTCGCGACACATCTGTCGTTGTCCGCGCTCGTGTGTCTTTGTCGTTGTGTAGGGAGGGGTCCTTAGCCATTTGGATCCCCTCCCTTGTACCCCTTTTCTTTTTCTGTTGTAATCTTCCTTTATTTTTGTAATGGGGGGCCCATTATATAAGGGCCCGCTAATGGACCACTCTCCCCCCCCCCCTTCTTTTAAGAATCCATTAGGTGCCCATTAATTTCCTTACTTAAGGGAAGAATGGGTGCCTAATGGAGCAGACTTGTTTTTCTGGAATTTGGAATTTTGTTCAAGGAAAGACAGGTCTCCCCCTCCCGCAACAGGAAGAAGGAAGGGTGAAGAAGGGAAGAGAAGAACAGGAGAGAAGCAAAAGAGGAATCAAGGGGGGGAAGGCGGGAGAGAGAAATCACTACCACAGGTGGAATTTTCGTTTCCACGCCTCCTCCTTCCGCATTTCGTCTCCCACCTCCGGCATCGGCCTACAGCAACGGTGCTCCACCGCTCTCAAGAGAGACCATTCTCTACGTGGTCAGCGCCGCGGAATCGCGTCCACACCGTCGACCCATCGCAGCGATTATAGCTCGCCACTGAACGAAGAGACATCACGACTGAACGGTTGCCCTTGCATAATTGGGGCCTCGATTGGGGTGGAATCATCGCGACCCCCCTTCCTTCCTCCCTCGATTGGCCTTTGATAACACCCTAAATTCGGTCTTTATTTCATGCTATTCCTGTAGAGACCTTAAAATGGGGTTGTTATCATGTATTTACATAAAAATACTATTTTCAAGTGATTTCTGATTTTTCCCTAATTTTCTGTTATTTCTATGAATTTTAAGGGATTTATTTTAACTTTAAATAATTATTTCTTAATAGAATTGGCAAGTTTAATATTTAAATTTGAGAATTATTAGTACGGGGATGAATCAGTGAATTTTCTAGAATTTTCTAGAATTTTTAAGGATGTTGTTGGATTTTTCTGATATTTATTTGAGGAAGAAATACAGTTTTTTTTTTAAAAAGATGTATTGATAAGGAAAAAAATGATTATTAAGGTTATTTTCCAACTTTGAAGGGCTTTTTGTAAAGGATTCGTTGCATTCATGCCCCCAAAACAGCTCTCGGTTGTGGTTGCAGGCGTAAAGATATGATTTAAAATGTTCTAGGGTTTTACTACAATTATTTTATATTTTGTTTTAATGTTTTGTGAAAAAACCAGAGGAGAGAGAATGCGCAAGGGGTATTTACACAATTATTTTTTGGCGGCGTCCGGCGGCAAAGTTATCTTTTAAGAAGGATTTATTTGTAAAGCGACCAAGCGACCCTAAATGGCGACTACGTGGCATTCTTACCGTCGTCCGATGAGAATCCGACGGCGGGTAGTGCTAGCGCCCAGCGGGCGGCAAGGTTACCTCCCGTGCAGTGCATACACAGTGCACGCAAGGGCGGTGATGTGGCGAGTTCCGAGTTGTAAAAACGCAGATAAAACGCATATTTATGTATCTAAAAGTATACAAATCGCGAACTTATGAGTTTTTCTTTGTTTTTATTTTTTCCAAGGGGGTACGTGGCGCAACAGGAATGAAGCCGCCCTTAGAAGTTGAAACTTTGCCGGCCAATGAACGCTTGACACATCATTGCATGTCTCAAAAGAAAATAATTAAATAAATGATTTGAATCCAATGGTTAAAATTATTTTAAATTCATTTATTAATAACATTTGATCCTGAAGTCCGATTGAGATGATTTTTTATGGATTTGCTCGTCTTGATCCCCTCTTTCTATCTATATAGTTGGATCCTTCAGATCAAGCATACATTTATAGATAAAACTTAATTACTAAATGGGGGGTAAAATGGGGATTTTTACCATGTAACCTAGGTATAAAAGCTAAATTTCAAGAGGGGGAGCTCCTTCTTGATGGTTCTCTATCACAACTGCAAGACAGAGAGGAGCCCCAGCCTGGATCAACCTGTTTGGTACCTTTCCCTTCATTGTATTTGATTTTTTGGTGCATTTTGAATGAAATTAGTTCAATTTCTTGATTGTTCTTCTCCATTCTGGTCTGAACCTCTAAATCGCTTGGCTTGAGTGGAATGTACAAGCCCTGATTAGGATTGAGAGGAGAAATTGAGAGATTTAAGTGGGAATTCAAGTGCATTTCAAAAGAAAACTCTAAAAACTTTAATTTCTAGGTTATTAAAATTTCTTTTTTTTATTTGTTTTCTAAAAGTGTAGTTAATTCTGAATTATCAAACTTATAAAAACCAACTAACCAAATCAAAAGGTTCTTCTTAATCCCTCTAATTGAATTCCCTGGTCCTTTCATTTGGATTAATTAATTCAACTTGGAGCTTCCTTGTTTCTTCTACTCTTCTCATCTCTTCTACCTCCTTCTCTAAATTCTTTGTCTAATTACGTTGATTTGATCTTCATTGAAGATCAAATTAATCCTAATTATTGAAAAATCACCGAATTGAACTCCTTACTAGCCTCCCTTTGACGATACCTCTACTCATCATTGTGCATCTTTAGTGAGGTTTTATAAATTTTATTGTATAAGCTAAAATTGACAACGACAAGGGTTTAAAACTGCATAAAATTTACCCCCATTTTCGGCCTATCAATCTTCCATCGTCGAACAAGCCATCGCCAGACGACTCTGTGCTGAACATACGGGAGTCGATCCACTAACGCTGGCTAATTCGACTCCGTCAATGGGCGCAGGCAAGCGCAGCTGCTGTTCGGTCTCTATTGACCAACCATCTCGGTCAATTCGGCGTAGTCAACTAGATGCCGATCGACACCTCTAGTTGGCCTGTAATTTTGAACCCTTTTACCATCGTCAAAAAATAAAAATATGGTTTAAACGAATCACCTTTTAGTTCGTATTCCTCTTCTTCTTCTTCTTCTTCTTTTTCTTCTCTCTCTTTTCTTATTCTTCCTCCTCTTCTTCTTCTTCTTCTTAATATTATTATTATTATTATTCTAATTTTTCCTCCTCTTCTTCTTCCTCTTACTCTTACTCTTCCTCTTCCTCCTCTACTTTTCTTCTTTTTTCTTCTTCTTCGTCTTCCTCTTCTTTCTCTTTTATTCTTCTTATTCTTCTTCTTCTTCTTCTTCTTCTTCTTCTTCTTATTCTTATTCTTATTCTTATTATTATTATTAGTATTATTATTATTGTTGTTGTTATTATTATTATTATTATTTCTCTTTATCTTTTTCTTCTTCTTTCTCTTTTTCTTTGCCTTTTTCTTTTCTTCTTCTTCTTTGTCATCATCTTCCTCCTCTTCTTTTTCTTCTTCTTCCTCCTCTTCTTTCATTCTCTTCTTCTTCTTCCTCTTCTTCTTTCTTTTCTTCTTCATCCTCTTCCTTTCTTTCTTTCTCATACGAGATTGAGATGAATAAGGTTGATGATTGTGTACAGCACAAGTTTAGTGGGAGTAAATATATATTTCTAGTTTTGTATGTAGATGACGTGATTCTTGCCTATACTGATATAGGGCTGATGTGTGAAACAAAATCCTTCTTATCAAATAATTTTGAGATGAAGGATCTCGTTAAAGCCTCCTTTGATCTAGTGTTAGGCCCCTAACTAGGCGGCATTCCCTACCCAAAGGCTTGCGTGCTTATTGTGAGGGTGTGTCCACGTTTTCGGCTCATGACATTAAAGGATTTAGTCATTATGGGTAGCGATGCCCAAATACCTGATCATTCAGGCCATTGCCCCTATACGTGGTGATACACTATACACGGTTCACGTGCCGTCCACGCCCAAGGCGGGATGGATCAGGTATGGTCCGCGCGTGCTGGGCGCGCGGGCTGGTAGGTGTGTGCACGTGCGCCAAATGCCGCGCGCCAATGCCAAGCACCATGTGTGGACGCCAACACTACGCGCGAGCGCCAAGCGCCGTGCAAGAGCAGGAAGTGCTGCACGCGGGTGCGGGACGCGCAAGCCGGGTGGCGTGCCGTGGGTGCAACGCGCGGAGTTGTGCGGAGTGCTGATAAGCTCAAATTTTAGGTGAATTTTCTGGTTGTTTAGCAAGATAATCGTGTGAGGTTGAGAGCTTATACAACAATATTTATAAACCTCACGGCCTAGGGCAAGTGAGGGTCGATCCACAGGGAGCAAGGAAATCAACAGGGAATTCGTTTTAATGCAATATAACTTTCAAGTTGTAGGTCTGCACTTGCATTTTATAGGATACTATTCAATAGAACTCAATAATTTCTTTCAGGGAAGATGCGCAGGCGACCTTAACTTTGAGGTGGTAACCTCTACTTAAGGAATGAGCAGACGGCTGATAAGCGACTCAGCTTACCAGTCTTCACGCTCTCGCCAGCCTGTTTGGCAATTTGCCAAACAGGTGGTGGGCGTTTGTGTAGGCCGCCTCACCCGAAGCTTAAGCTGCCAAGGGGGATGTGCCTGCACGTGCACACCTGCAGGTAGCGTGCGCGCGCGTAGCCCCGCTGCGCGTGGCTGCAGCTACACATCGCGGCCGCGGCGCTACTGCGCACGCAGGCTGCGATGCAGCTGCGCTCGCACGCGACCTTGCAATGCGTGGCCTCGGTCGCGCGCCGCGGTCGAGCGCTCGCAGCAGGGCTGCGCGCGAGCGTTGCTGCACTGCTAAGGCACGCAGAGCAACGGCCACGCAGCTGCAGGGCTGCTCAACTTGCTGAGGCTGGGTAGCTTGGCTCTTTCGGGGGAAGAATTCGATTGGACAGAGAGGATGAACAACAGGAACGAAGTGGCAAAGGAAAACAAGAACAAAACTTAGAAAAATTGATAAACTTTCAAATCCAAACTAAACAGAAACAATGTTGATTGGAATTGTTGGAAGATCTGAAGATTCTTCCAACCCAACCAAAACTGTCTAAAATGGAGTGGGATTACAAGGCTGAAGCTTGAGATTTCCCTATGCCGGGTGTCACGTCCTTGCGGCGAGGCGTAGGTCTTCAATCCAAGCTATCTTCAGTCTGATCTTCCTCTCCAACTCCACAAGCTCATCAGCTCCTGGAGGGTGCAGAAATCCTCTTCTCCAAGCCCTAGTTTCCTTAGAGAAAATTCTGAACAGCCTAAACTCAACTCTCAAGAGAGTATTTATAGGTTTCTCTTAAGTCATGCCCACAGGCATTTTTGTAATTTTTGCTTCTTTGAATTTTCGCCCGCTCCTCTTGATCCTCGTTTCTTTCCTTGATCTTCTTAACCTGTCTCTGAATGTTCACTAACCATAAAATGTTAAATATCTTCCACTTGATTCAAAGAATCAAGTGGGGTTAGTGATTTCATAAAATGATGGATATGCATGATATTAGCATGAATTAACATTCTAATTTTGATGAATGAAAACTAAGAAGATTAATTATTTGATGACATATTTGAGAGTCATCAAGTGCCACGCAGCGGCCGCGCGGGCAGCGCGCGCATTGTGTGTGCGGGGCGCGGGGCCGGGAGACATCTCGCCAGGAGACTAAGGCATGTGGCGCACTAAGAGCGTCGAGACGGCACAAAGGGCGCGTAGTGCTTCTACAGGTAGTGATGAGCGTGTAGCGCTCAGCTCGGGACGTCAGTTGTGGTGGTGTCGCACAGACTACGTGCGAGGGTGTTGACACGGGTGCTGGTCGCGTATGTGATCGTCAAGGTATAGGTGGCGTGTGTGATTGCCATGCCCGCGGGCATGCAGCGCCCGGCCCAGCACACTTGTGTAGCGGCAAAGCGGGCATGCACGCACAGAGCGGCGGCCTTGAGGTTGTGCGGCGACACTACCCTGGCGCGAGACGCCTCATCTCGTTCATTATATCACCCCTCATCTTCCCCCATGTAATGGTCCCAACAATGATGTACTATTTTATGATATTAATGCAATGACCATATTCCCTGACAAGCCTGCGTCCCCACCATCTCCTCTAACCCCTTCTATGCGATCTTAAGCATTTGCAAAGCTTCCGCTGCAAGAGATCAAGGCTGCTCAGTGTTTTGCCCTGAACACTAAGGCCGGCACATGCCAGATTCGGGCAAGAAACCTAGCTCGAGATTTGACCGTGTGACATCTAGGTATAGGGGTACACTGTAATCGTATTCATAATATCCTTTGGTTGTCACAAAAGGCCTACATTGAGGAAATCCTCTAAAGATTTGGCATGAAAAATTGCAAACCAGGAAACACCCCTATTGATAAAGGAGATAAATTTTGTCTCAATCAATGCTCTAAAAATAATTTTGAATATAAAGAAATGCAAAAAGTTCCTTATGCATTAGCAGATGATTTTGGATGTATGATGTATGCCCAAGTTTGTGCGCGTCCAGATTTTGCATACAAACTTGGGATGCTAGGCAGGTATTTGAGCGATCTAGGAATGGATCACTGGATAGCATCAAAAAGGATAATGCACTATTTGCAAAGAACAAAAGACTACATGCTCACTCACAATAAGTTAGATAATTTGGAGATAATTGGGTATTCTGATTCTGACTTTGTTGGATGCCAAGATTGAAGAAGATCTACCTTAAGGTGCATATTTCTTCTTGCTGGAGGAGCCATATCCTGAAGTAGTTCTAAATAATCATTAATAGCATCTTCCATCAGGGCAGCAGAATACATTGCCATGTATGAGGCATCCAATCAAGGATTGTGGCGGAAGAATTTTGTCACTGGTGTTAGAATTCTGAGTGGTATTGAAATATCTCTCAAGATATATTGTGACAGTAAGTCTGATGTGTTATTCTCCAATAACAATAAAAGCTTGATGAAGTCTAAGCATATAGAGTTCAAGTACCTAGTTATAACGGAGAGAATTCAAGATGGAAAGATGTATACAGAGCATATTGGGACAAAGTCCTTGATTGTGGATCTGCTTACCAAATGCTTACTGCGTAGGGTATTTCTAGAGCATACTGCACATATGGGAGTTCTCCCTTGTGAAGAACTGTGAATTTAAGTGGGACTTTGCATTTGATGCTTTTGAATGTAGTTCTGTAAATATTTCTGCAGAAATAAAAGGTTTTCTTAATTTATCTATTTTGAGTATTGATGTCCATAAAGAAGGACCTGCTGAAAATGTTCACTTTAAATCACATTTTGTAAAATTTCCATGCTAGACATCCATAGTTATCTATGTTACTTATAAAAAGAATGTATGTGATTGTTTTGGCTTAGCTCCATAAAATTGTAGTCAAGCTGTTACCTTTGTATGTTGGATTAAAAATGGATAAGATTGTTGGAATATGCCTTGCCATCTAATAACCAATTTTGAGCTCATGAGGTTGTGATAAACAGTTATTCGGAGAATTATGTGTGTATCGCCCAAGTGGGAGATTGTTGGATCTCAATGTGGGCTTACACATAATGTACTGTATATCCATGTTTATTATTCGATTTATCCCACTCAATGTGGTTTTATAAGGACAGGATTAAGGCATCATTATCTATTGCTATGGTTGCATATATGCCTAGAATCCGGATCAGTTACATAACCCTAATGGGTGGTTTTGTAAACTGATATGCCCATGAAGGCCTATAAAAGAATGGTTGTGGTCCCTGGATCATGTAAGAACGTGATACCCTTAAGTCCCATTTGCAGTAGAGGATTCAGTCTCCACTACATTCATCCAAAAGATCCAATCCAAACCATCCAAGAAGATAGACTACGGTAGCTTCCACTGAAGTTGTTTTCTATCATCTCTCAATCACTCTCACTTTCCTTCCCGCTCTCTCGCTCGTCCTCCTGCTCTCATACTAGTCCTACTGCTCTCTCTCTCTCTCTCTCTCTCTCTCTCTCTCTCTCTCTCTCTCTCTCTCTCTCTCTCTCTCTCTCTCTCTCTCTCTCTCTCTCTCTCTCTCTCTCTCTCTCTCTCTCTCTCTCTCTCTCTCTCTCTCTCTCTCTCTCTCTCTCTCGCTCTCGCTCTCTCACAGTCAGTCTATCTCTCCCACTGTCGATCGCTCAATCTCGTCTCTCCCTCAGCCTCCCTCACTCTCCTTCTGGCTCTCTCGCTTGCCTTCCTGGTCTCTTTTTCCCTCTCGCTATCCCCATCTTCCCCTCGCTCTATCGCTCATTCTCTTTCTTTCTGACTCTCTCTCAGACTGACTCCCTTTCCTTCAACCTGATGGGGGACCATCCAGTTGACGCCAGGACGGGATAAGTCCAACCACACCGGGCTACTCGCGCCAACGCTCACCAACCAGGGTTCAAGTATTCCGCGTGAGTATCTTTTCATTTCATGCTTTATTTTCATTCTGTTTGGTTGTATTTTCATGGATCTTACGGACTGGGCCGGTGTTTGGGCCTTGTCCATGTTGTGTTTTCCCTTTCTCTTGTAACCGTTGAATAGAGGTCAATAGAATTTTAGAAAGTAGTGGGGAACGTGTCTGCCTTCCCAACCTCACGTTGAGACTACTCCGTGAGTCGCCCACACCGCCCTCATCGAGACTACTTCGAGGTCGAAGCTAAAGATCCAAGATTTGCAGTTCTTGGGAGTCTTCACCGCGTCCTCGTTGAGACTACTACGAGGTCGACCTTGAAGATTCAACCTTGCAGTTCCTGAGCGTCGTCGTCGCTACACTTCCTCATAGAGATAACTCCGGGGTCGTACCGCCAACTTCACCGCCAGCGGTCCCTCATTCTTGTCTCCAAGAACCTCCAAGAATCAAGAAACCGCCCTCCTTCTTGAGGTTCTTGGGCAGTTATTCTCCAAGATTCAGAGTTCTTGCTCTGTCGTCACCATCGACCTCACCGAGTCCAGCCTTTCTGCCACCACCGCACTGCCAACACCGTCCCGGCATCCTGCGCCCGCGCTCGGTCCACCGTGCGCCGGATCCCTGTGCCCTGCTCGGCCCCGTGTGTCGTGCCCCCGCGCGCCGCACCCGTGCGCCCCTCGCCCCAGCGCGCCCTGCCTGCTAGGACCAGCTTGCCCATACTCGGTGCGCCCGCGCCAGTGACCCTGCGTCTGCAAGCCCGCGCCTGCGCGGCCGTGCCCCGGCGCGCCCACGCCCCTGCGTGCCCACACTCCAGTGCGCCGCGCTCAACATGATCGCGCCGGTGCCCTAGCGCGTCCGCGCCCGCACCCCTTGTGCGCTCGCGCCTCTGCACTCCTACGCCCGTGCACGCACCCGCACCCCTGCGTGCTTGGGCTCGCGTCCCTGTGCATCTGTGCCCTCCCGTGTCGCAGCCACCTTCTCGTCGCACACGCATCCACACACGTGCACGTCTGCACCTGCACGCCTGCACGCCACCATCAGCCCGTTCCATCAACGCCTCGTCGGGTCTCCGCCCTCCTCACGCTAGTCGCCTTTGTCGAGTCTCCTTTGTCAGCCTGACCTCCAACCGAACTACGCTGCCGTGGACTATCATCAACAAGGTACCTTCTCGTCTCTCCTCCATTAATTCCCGGTATTATTACCTGTTGTAGTGCCATCTCCCGCTATCGATTCCTCTGCCTAGGATTACGATACTGACTGCTATAGGTTAGCCACCTGTCGAGAGATAGGAATTCATTGCGGTAAACAATTACTCACTAATCCTTAGACTTGGAACATATCAGGGCCGTTAGACACCCCTTACACCATAGTCATCCTTAATTGGTCCTAAGGGTCATTGGGAGTTTAATCAGATCTATATCTCTCTTAGTGGACGTCGTCGATCGTCCCTCCTCATTCGTAGTCATCTCTTATTGCTCATCGGGGTTTTCTCGCGACATTCATTTCATCTAAACAGAATTATCGAATTCCACTTATCATCATTACTGTGACGTAATACGAGCTGTCTGATTCCGGCGCTCTTCATATTACATCACAACCTCTATCGCTCAACCTCTTGCCCTCTCTCTCTCTCTATCCGGCTCTATCTCTCTCTCTCTCTATCCTGCTTTCTCTCTCTTTCTTATGCTTTCTCTTTACTGCTATCGTTCTCCCTCCCTTCCGCGTTCTCCTGGTTCCTCTCTCTCTCCCCTCCTCTCTCTTATTATCCCTGTTCTTAAACCCTCTCTCTCATTCTCCCCATCTTTCCTGCCCTCTTGCTCGTTCTTGTGTTGTGTTCTCCCTTGCTCCCTACCACTCCCTCCCTCTCTCTCTCTCTTGCTCCCTCCGTCTCTCTTTCTCTCTTTCTCGCTCTCTCTCTCTCTATCCCTTGCTTTCTATCTCTCTCTCCCTCCCTCTGTCTTGCTCTCTTTCTCTCCCTACCTCCGTCTCGCTCTCTCTCTCCTTCCCTCCATCTCGCTCTCTCTCTCACTCTCTCCGTCTCGTTCTCTCTCTCCCATCGTCTCTCTCTTCTCTCTCTCCCTCTCTTCCTCCCTTTTTCTCAGTCTACCCTCAGTCTCTCCCTCTCTTTCTGTCTCTATATCTCTCTCTATCTCTCTCTCTCTCTCTCGCCTATCTCTCCCTCTCTCTCCCTCTGTCTCTATCTACCCTCTGTCTCTCCCTCTCCCTCCATCTCTCTCTCCCTCCCTCTCTTTCTATCTCTCTCTCTCCCTCTCTTTCTATCTCTCTCTCTCACTCCCTCTCTCTCTCCCTCACTCCCGCCATCTGTCTCTATCTATCCCTCCCTCTCTCTCTCTCCCTCTCCCTCTCTCCCTCTCTCTCTCTCTCTCTCTCTCTCTCTCTCTCTCTCTCTCTCTCTCTCTCTCTCTCTCTCTCTCTCTCTCTCTCTCTCTCTCTCTCTCTCTCTCTCTCTCTCTCTCTCTCTCTCTCTCTCTCTCTCTCTCTCTCTCTCTCTCTCTCTCTCTCTCTCTCTCTCTCTCTCTCTCTCTCTCTCTCTCTCTCTTTCTCTTTCTCTCTCTCTGACTGTCGCTCATTCTCCCGCACTCTCTCACTCTCTCGTGATAGATGGATTATAATAAAGAATACTTGTATGTTATGGCATTATTATTATTCGATATTGTTGGGTGCACACACTCGCGGAAGTGTACTTGGACGTGAACCAATGCAGAAGATGTCGAGGAAGATCCCAAGACGATACGAGGAGAAACACCGAGTCGTAGTCGTTAGCGTCGTCACCTCCCAGTGTCGTCACCGTCAAGAGTGCACCAACTCCATTAGTGAGAGAGAGAGGGAAGGAGGAAGAGATTTCTAGTTCAAATGAACTTTCAAGAAACTCTACTCAACTTCATGGGGGAAAAGAAGAATACATCAAGGGATGTTGGGATGAAGAAAACAAGGGAAATGGGGGGCATTTTGTAGGCACAACCCAAGGCCTAAATGCCCCCCTAAAAACTAGGCACGATCCTAGAAAGTAGGCCAGATCCTATTCTCAAGGATGTGCTAGGTCATCCTACTTTCTAGGATGTACCAAGTTATCCTAATTCTAGGATGTATCAAGTCAACCCCCACAATCCTGAAACTTAGGGCTGGGGGGTTTGACATTTCCAACAGAGGTCTTATATTTGTCCATGATATCGGTTATCAAAACAGAGCAACCTCCAAATTTGAGAAACGCTCCTGGATTAAGGAATACTATAAGGGGTAGCATACGAAAAAATCCAGTTATCCATTATCGTTATCCGATAACAGATAACGAATAACGAGTACGTAATTATCGATAACAAACAAAATCCCAACGAAACAACTTTCGATGTCATAATCTTATATCCATTTTCATATTCTGTATCTAAACCATAGTACCCTACAACGACATAATCAATTTGCAATTCGTGATCCTGGACCTGCCAAGTATTTTCGAGGTATCGAATTATTACTGCATCTATAAGCGTTCATCTTATCACAATCAATTCATCTTTTATCATTACTTCAAATCTCTAATATAGAAAAGTATAATCCATTATCATGTCTTATCACTTTGTGTTCAAACTCTAAATTTGAAAATAAAGAAGATGATTATCGGTACAGAAAGATAGTTCATGCTCTTTAGTATATGACACTAACTAAGCCTGATATAGCATTTTCAGTTAACAAAGCATGTCATAAGATGCATTCTACAAATTCCGAAGATTGGGGGCTTGTAAGCACTTTGCTATCTTAAGGCCATCATACTTCATGGTTTACTTTTTTAAAGGAATGTGACATAACTATTAATGACTTTAGTGATTCTGATTGAGCAGGTGATCAAAATTATCGAAAATCAACATGAGCATATCTGATATTCCTGGAAGGAAATATTGTATCTGAGCTCTGGAAAGCAGTTGACTGAAGCTAGATCAAGTACAAACACTGAATGTAAAGCACATGCCAATGCAGACGCTGAATTATGTAGATACAGTTTTGGCGAAGGGATTTTAAAGTACCATCCGACTCAACACCAATCCTTTGGTGTTATAATCTAAGTGCTACATATCTGGCAGCAAAACACATATTCTAAGCATGGATGAAGTATACAAAGATAAGTTAATGTATCACGGTAACGCCGGGATCGACGGTTCGTGTTACGTCACAGTTATGCTCAATGCGTCTTAATTATGAAATGAATGCATGTCCAAATCTCCTCGTAGAATGACGAGGGCAGGCTGACGCAGGGGCGGCGCATCAGTAGATTCCGAAAAGGAACGAACAGTTCTGGATCGACTCCAAATGACCCGCTGAATCTCACGATCGAGCTCAACGTGAGGGGCACGCTACTACCCACGAGAGTTCACCAACAGCGACTATGAATTGGCCGTCAATCACAAGGAAGCTCCTAACACTCAACGATAGTGGCTATCCTATCAACGACAGCGACAGAAGGCGACAGCGGAACCGATATGGGAAGACAGTACTGAAAGAAGTAATGATACTGATAAGTAAAGGGGAAGGAGAGGAGTAGAACCTGGTTAAGCCCTCCCACACACAAGCAGCCGAGATGATATCCACGTCAGGGGCACGACCCAACGGTCAGGCTACGACCCCGGTTTCGGCTGGGCGCGCGTCGGGCAGACAAGGCTGGCTGGGAGGGTAAGTGGCGAGGGGCCTACGGGCGCGATGACTGGCAGGCTTGGTCGCTGGGATGATCTTCCCGCGGACAAAAGGCTGAGGTGGTTTCCCCGTTAAGGGTACAACCCACAATCGAATTATAGATGACAGCGGCAGCAAGGCGTGCGTGGGCGCAGGAAGTCGGCAGGAGCGGTGAGCTAGGAGAGGATTCAACGGGCGCGGGGGAATTGGACCCGATCACGGCCAGTCAAACACGCGCACGGTCGCGGCGGAATATTCCGGTGCGAAAATGGAGAATATTCCGCGAAGAAGGAAGTGGAACCGTGATCGCACGTTCGACCGTGCAAAGGAGATTCAGCGGCACGAGCACACGACAAAGCAGCCGGTTGATGCCGTGAGGCGGATCCGGTCGGAATCACCAGCCACGGCGGATTTTTCTTTAGCGGGAAGGGCGGGAGGCTGACGGTTCTTCACCAGGAATGGTCGGCATCCACGGGGATCCCACCGAGGGATCAGGAGACAGGGACCCGTGCCCGAACGGCTTCTCCCGTGGTGGCGGAGTTTGGTGGGAGGGCTCCCAGTCCAGCGCGGCGAGAGGGGACCGGAGCCACAGGATGTCGCGAGGAAACCCCGAGGGGCTCACGAATCTCTGCTGCGGAGACGGAGCGACGACCACCGAACGAAGAGGGGAGATCCGAGCTGCAAATTCCTCTTTGGGTGGACCGGAGGGCAGGGAGGTCGTGGGTGCCACCAGCTAAGCGGATGATCGGGGATCAGACTCAAGCTCTGGATTCACCAGAGGTAGTCGAACAGGCTCTGACCGTAAACCGAAGGAGGAAGAAGGACCCCCTTCTAAATTTACTCTAAATGACCAAAATAACTATTCAGCGAACAAACAAGGGATTTTTCAAACAAGTCACTAACTGACCTTTGGGGCATGCCTTCCCCTTTTATAGGGGGGGGAAGGGAGCCAAGGAGTCATAAGAGAGGAGGGGTCCGTCGCAAGACGTGGCCCTCCCCTTTACACGAAACAGAGAGACGGGAAATGAAAAGAGAGGGGACGAGGCCTAACACATGGCCGGGTCCGAATGTTTATCACAAACAAGCAAAACAAGAAAATGATAAAAACTTACGACGAGTATTTAAAGTCGGGGTTGCGTGCATCAGCACGAGCGGCTCGGAGAGGTCGAGTGCGTCCCTCGGCGGTGTCGTCGGGATGGTCCCCCATCATAAGTTATCTCTTCGTCCTGGAGCAAATAGCAGCCAAAGCTCTCATGATATAGTTTGTCAACAGCGAACATTCACTAGCTGACTTTCAAACCACACCTATTTCTAAATATCGTTTTCTTTTTCTAATTGACAAGCTCAACATCGTGTGTACCGCCAATGACCTTCCAGGGGGTGTTGAGGAGTTTTTACTGGCTCTCTCGGAGTCATGTCAGCACTGAGCCAGCCAGTAGGACTTAAATTAATACTCATCTAGTAAGAAATTTACACATTCCATATACTTCTTAAAGAGATCTACCAGTCAGGATTAAATGTAGGAAAACAAAGACGGATGGGATTAAATCTAATTACGAAAAGATAGACGGACAGTTTCAAATATAGTCAGGAACAAATAGACGGACAGGGTTAAATCTTGATATGACCGTAGGTTGTTATAATAGTCAGGAAGAGTTTAGCAAAGTAACATATACTGTTACAAGTATATATTGTAAAAACACCACCACACATGTATGATATTTAATTAAGGTAATACAACGATCTTAATGGCTTGCCTTCTCTCTTTCTTCTTGCTCCATCATCTTCGTCTTTCTCTCTCATTCTTTATATTTCACATCTCTCTTCCTCTCGTCTACTCCTTGCAGCTAGATCAACTTCAACACCATGGCTGTCCTCCATTGTCGTCCTCCCTAGTGCTCCTCCACCGTCGCCTCGCTCCATCCTTGAACTCCCAAATCTGTGACATCTTTCTTTATCTCCCTCTCTCTCTGTCTCTTTTTTTCTGATTTATTTGTCTTCTTGTTCTTCTTGTTCTTCTTTTCATCCTCTTCCTCCTTACTTTTCTTATCGGATGAAGATTGGCCTCGTAGGACCCAAAGAGCCGTGGATGAAAAGCATCTGCTTGATTCGACATTTCATGCTATGTTTGTTGCACTGACTTCTTCCCTATCGAAAATCTATCCAGTGTGTGATGGTGTTTTGTAAAGTGTGGGCTGAAAGTAGCCGGTTGGGCTCCCCTGCCCTTACTCAGAGATTCCGTCTCGCTGGCAGCGCCAAAAAAGTTAGTCGTCAGGACACAAAGACGTATGAAAGGGGCTGTCTCTGTTGGGAATGGTGACAGCGGAGCTTCTGATAAATTGACACGAGAGCTGTGCCGTTTCCGTTGCCTCCCCGTTGAGTCAACACTCTAAGATTAAAACAAAATGACTTCTCATAAAGAAAATAAATATCCGGTTGCATCTTATTTTTTAGGTCTCCAATTATATACCAACAAAGAAAACCAAACCAAAGAGAAACTTTCACGGTAAATTCCCTCCCCCAATCATCAGAGAACAACTGTGGGTAGGCGGCTCAACATCGTATATCATCTAATCGTCGTCGGAGGCCTGGTAAATAAGCGACAACAAGGTTTTTCGCTAACCTATCAAAAATCTTCTGGAAATCCTCCAATCATCTTTTACTATGTTCATCCGTAGAGTAGGGTATAGCAAGGTAGGAAAACGTGCTGAGAAATTCACGGGGCTGGGGATTCACAATGCAACCTAGCCGTTCATCAGTAAGATCACGTTATTTATTTCTTTTACCTCCTACAGTACGTACCGAACGTGAAAAACATTATTCGGGCACTTTGTCTGCACACGGCGCTTGACAGCCGTCCGTGTAATACAAATTTGGCACGAGATTTTATATTGTCGGCACAGGCAACCAGCGCGTATCGCATACAGATCGACGTAAGTAAGGCGATCCCGGCATCGAGATCATCCCTCTGTGTGGCCACTTCTACTGCGTTTGTTACCATCGATCCTCTTTTTCAAATGTTATTCGAGATCTCGCACTGAACGGAGGATTTGGGAAAGTATCTAATCGTGGTGTTCTCGTCTTATGCTATCTTACATGATGATAAAGATCATAACCCTTCTAATATCCTCCAACTTGTATTTCTGCTATACTACTATCACAAAGACATCATACAAACCTATAGGCTATGTCAGTGAACATACCTTTCAGCCTTCTTCCCAGGTACACCTCATTATTCATCATAAATTATTACTTCTCAATCGAAACAAAATCGCACACCAGTTCATCTGCACGTCAAATGTCCAATCAGAATAGTATAATTGCTATTACATATAGAATAACGTTTAATATGATTTGCTATATATAACTCTCACCTGTTTTCTAAAAGTTTCGTTCTTCATCAAAATGATAACATTTAAAAAAACACTTGAGTTAGTTATTAATTTATATCCATTACGACATAGCTTTGGGTTGGACGTAATAACACGCTTTCTTTTTTTATTTATACATTCATCTTAGAATCATGGCTATTCAAATGGTAGACCTTCTACTTTATGTTTGAATAATTAACAAACATTTTAATAATGTTTTCCACGGAAAAAGCATCGTCTTGCCAAAATCTAGAACAACGATCATATTTAAACGACAGTCTTGAATACGTCAAACCATATTGATAGAGTACTATGCGAAATTCTACGAAACGGGTAGGCATAATTGATATGGTAATTGGGGGGTAGTCTTCATGTTAAGAGTTTGTTGAATCCATCAATGTGAATCGTTAGCTGCTGCAAGTGTTTGAGTGTCCACCAGGTCAACGAATCTTATTACTGTGTACGTGTTTCTTTGACTGGATAAAATATTTATTCAGTAAACTTAAATATAATAGTTATTGATATACTGTTTTGCGAGAAACTTATCGAAAAGTTTAATAGAGGGATATAATTAATAAAACTTGTAGTTTATTGCATATCCTCCGTCCGCCGGGAAATAGATAAGTTTATTGCAGAGTAAGTGTGTTTATAGTTTCATTCTGATACTGTTGCACCTTATTCGTATATTTATTTTTATGGTGACTATTTTCCGGCTCCAATTCGTACTTGTGAATGTTAGCATGGCCTATTACACTTTTTCATATGGTTGATGTTTTAAGGTCCATTCAAGAAAGTTGTATAAGTATCCTTTATGAATACTATAGATCAGAAAAGTAATCTCAAAACATGTCAGCTTTGACATAAAATAACTGCCAAAACAACTTTGTCTATACCTTTAATGTTTTTATTAAATCCAACGCCATTGATTAAGTGTTTAAATTCATTTATTTTTCTTAAAATTATTGTGTTTATTGGATTAATGCTGCCGAGTAATAAATGAGCCATTTTGTAGAACATATCATTAAATAATTTATGAGGAATTTTTTATGTAACTATTGCATTATTTAGGTAGCAAGTATCATTGAAAAAAGGGCTTGCATTTTGAAATTATTACGTTCTAGTTATACTTATTCAGGTTGAGTTTGAGTCCTAGCTTTAATATTCAATATTCAATTTAGTCACCTAGACTTCGTTTATCATTGTTCCTGATATTATTCAATTCCACCAAGTTCTGTCCTATGTAATCCTTTTATGATTGAGACCATTTTTTCCATCTTCTCTCAACAAAACATACATTCTCTAATTTCCAAGAAACATTATATTTTAATGTTTACACATGTAAAAATACAACGAAAAAAAATGAATGGTAATGTTTACACTTATAAATATGGATTAACAAAAAAATAGTCCTCACCATTCATCGCCTAATCTTTTCAAAAAAATTAAATAAATATATTGATAAAAACATATATTTAAGGCAATCAGAGTCACTTATTTTTCTCGTTTGTATTACTAGGCGAACTAAGAACATATTTCCACAATGAAACTTTAGTCAAACTTAAGTGTATTTCAACTAATAAATACCCTTGTATCTTATAATGCATGCCTAGTGGATTATCAATGACGTTTCAATTACCATGGTTCCTATCATATCAGTAAAACCTATGAAACATTATATATCATGAAATTAAGGCACATGTGATGAAATCAACCAAATATGCCGAGTGCCCCAAAAGTCAATGGGATATGAAAGCCTCAAATTTATTATGTGGTATTCAGGATAATAAAATCAATGAACAAATGGGTTACCTAAAAAACTATCGTTGAAGCATCAATGACATTTGGATTTGTTAAATCAAAATTTAGATTGCATCCAAAGTAATTGTTGCAAATGTCAAACCCCCCAGCCCTTAGTTTCAGGATTGTGGGGTTCGACTTGGTACATCCTAAACAGTAGGATGACTTGGTACATCCTTCAAAGTAGGATGACCTAGCACATCCTTGAAAATAGGATTGTGCCTATTTTCTAG
This sequence comes from Wolffia australiana, assembly GCF_029677425.1. Lineage (NCBI taxonomy): Eukaryota > Viridiplantae > Streptophyta > Magnoliopsida > Alismatales > Araceae > Wolffia > Wolffia australiana. Next base: position 5,030,080 of record NC_135845.1, read on the forward strand.
GACCGTGCCTAGTTTTTAGGGGGCATTTAGGCCTTGTGTTGTGCCTATAAAAGGCCCCCCATCTCCCTCGTTTTCTTCACCCCCAAAACATCCTTGATGTATTATCTTTTTCTCCTTTTGAGTTCAGTAGAATTTCTTGAAAGTTCATTTGGACTAGAAGTCTCGTCCTCCTTCCCTCTCTCTTGGAGTTGGTGCTCTCTTGACGGTGACGACGTGGGAAGTGACGAGGCTAACGACTATGCCTCGGTGTTTCTCCTCGTATCGTCTTGGGATCATCATCGACATCTTCTGCAGTTGGTCACGTCCAAGTACGCTTCCGCGAGTGTGTGTGCCCAACAGCAATACTACTAACTTTGAAAAACGGTACATGATAAATTGTGCATATGATTATATTGGTATAGAAAAACTGAAATTTAAAAACTATACATGTTTACATCGACAGCACCCATATCTAGTTCGTCATTTGCTCATTTTTATGCTCCATATAGATGTTTTCACGAAGACATAAAATAACTAGATATATATACAAGAGATAAACCACAAATTTTAAATAAATATTTACACGAATAAAAATTGAAGAAATTAAAGGTTTCCATTATGAGCGTTGGGACCATGGAAAGTTATTAGGAATGCTGTGAAGGATAAAGCTAATGAAGAGAAACACTAGGGACTACATGACCTAGTCGAAACATGCTTTTCCTCCATTTCCACCGCGTTCATTCAAATAATAAAGAATTTAACAATGCATATGTAGCCAGAAATTCCAGCATGACTGGAACTTGATGATGGTGTGTTCAGAAACCAGTAGATGAATTACTCAACTTTGGACGCATGGAACTAAGTTAATTCATTTATCTTAATGAATGCCAAGGAGTATAGTTAAAAAACTAAAAAGAAAAGGACGCAGTGTATTAAAAACTTGGGAAACATCGAGTCAGTTATACTTTTATTATGTCTAACTCAACACGAACACATTAAAAACAAATATTATTCAGAACCGGTTTAAAAAAGCCTTCATCCTTATAATGACTCATAATCCACATCAAGATGTAGTCTTTTTCACAGATTTTGCACGTCGTACAAGGAAATAACGAGTCAATAGACCGGATTCTTGAATCGGGGAAATCCATTCATAGGTTCAAAACTCAACAGCTCATTATTTTGGATCGTGTTCAAAGAAATGACAAGATGATATCGTAAATGACGTCGACGACTACTGTCTGCACTGCTTGCCCTTACTGCCGATGATAAAGCCAACCTAGGGGCTACGGAAGACCGGACAATAGAGAAAAAGAGAGACGGAAGAAGACAAGGGGAATGAACAATGACATAGCTCTTTCACTAAAGCAGTAAAACATTTCTGGAGCTGTAGTTGTCTTTAGAAAAAGAAGAGGGTAAACCGCCTCGCCCCATTCCTTTCACCCCCCCCCCCCCCCCCCCGCCCCCCCCCCTTTCAAAGTAAGACAAGCAATGGGCTCGGTTATTAGATAGAAATAAGGAGGGAACGTAGCGCTTGATTAACACTCTTTCCCCACTTCCCCGCATTCCTTACAAGGGCGGCCCAGACGGATGAGCCCACAGATCCCAAACTGTAGTCCACCACGAGATCGTTTAACACTCAGTCCGGGGGAAAAACATATCCCGACCATTCTGGCAGTCCAGAAAGCTCCTTTCATTCATACAGATATGTTTCAGAAACCACAACAAGGATGGGCTCAGAAAAGATAAGATGCGAACAATATGATAAGACATCTCCCTAATTTCCTTGGCAAAAAAGTCGGATATGTTTTCCCTCGATTTCCACACGGTGAGACAGCATCCAGATAAGGGTGCCAGGTATCGTAGAACAAACGCATGCGATGATGGACGGTAACAAAAACATAAGACGTGGCCAAAACAGTGGGCGTGGTTAACGATACCGTCATCGCCTTGCGTGGCTGAAAACGCGGCTGAGTGTGCTGCTCGCATTACTTGTCGATGACGTATTATTATTATATGAATGATGGGTGGCGAGCACTGATCATCGAAATTAAAATCCAGATTTAGACACGGACATTTGAGGGCCACAAGTTACCCAAGAATGTTTAAATATTAGGCGCTTCTCGCAGCCGAGAAAGAAATAAAAACCCGTGATCCATAAAAGAAGTCACCGATCATTATGGTGCAGCGGAAGCCACGTAAACATCAAATCACGTTTTTCTACCTTGGTACATTTTAGAAAGGAACATAATGACAAACAAGTAGAAGATTTTTGTCTGAATCTTGAGAAGATGGCTGGAAACATGGGTATGGTGTACTTGCCATGTCTTCAACTGCGATGAGACTGTTGATGATGCTGAATCACAGACTCACCGAGATATTTCACAGTAAAAAATTATACTCCTTTTTGCTTTCTTAATCGCTTTATGTTTATACAAACAATGATGTAACCATCATCCCTTACAATTGGTTATATTTTATGTAAGGAAGGTCAATATGTTTGTTGTTAGAGTGTTGACTCTCTCTATTTCTTAGCGAATCCGGAAGACCGTTATGACTCTCTGTGACTGATTATCAGAAGCTCTGCTGTCGCCATTTTCGTCCTTAACGTAGACATCACCTCCGCTATCTCGTTGTGTGGTGAGTCCTGCCTGCTTGCTTTCTTAGCGCTTCTAGTAAGACGGAATCTCAATACTAGGGCAGGGGAGCCTCGCCCGTCGCTTTCAACCCAGAATTTTACGGAGCGCACTTTGATACCCAGGATAAAATTGTAGGTAAGGACGAAGTCGTTGTCTAAAGCTAGCCTTCAAATGTGACTTATACAAATGCTCCGCATCAACGGCTCCCTGCAACAGCTAGCTTCCTTATATAAGAAGAGGAAGGAGGAGGAGGTGAAGAAGATGAAGGAGAAGGATAAAAGAGAGAGAGGGGGGGAGAGAGCACGAACAAGAGAAATATTCCGAGAGAGAAATGTCACAGATTTGGGAATACAAGGATGGAACGAGGCGGCGGTGGAGGAGCACGAGGGAGGACGACAGTGGAGGACAGCGATGGAAGGTTCTGGTGCATATACCGACCAACGAGGTAATAACATCGTACGAGGTTCTTGAGCAGAAGCTGTTGGAGTTGGGTTGGGAGCGCTATCTCAGCACAGCCAATCTTCTGCAATTCCACAAGCCCTCATCAGTTGACCTCATCTCTGTCCCGAGCGACTTCGCCAAACTCAAATCCATGCACATGTACGATATCGCTGTGAAGACCCGCTATGTCTTCAAGGTCAGGGACCCCTGAGAGGGCCCTCTATCTCTCTGCTTTCATCTTTTTCTTTCACCGTCTCTCTCATCCTCATTGTACCCCAAGAATCAGTTTGGGAGTTTGTCTACTCTTTGTGGAAATCATCACAGGGTCCACAAGCTCCAGAAGTACAGTCTTTAGTTTGCCGTTTTGGGCAAATTATTTGTTCTCCGCGAGACAATTCCAACGGAACAAACAAAACGAGCAGAATCGGTTAGTCCTCATGAAGGACTTTTGTTTTTCTATGGCCAATATATTTTAAATTAGTATTTAGGTTACATAAATAGCATAAATATAAAAGGCAAGGTAACAGAAAAGATAAACCTTTTCATGGCAATACGGACCAGCGAGAAGAAACCAATTGAACATTTAAGTTTTCTAAAATAACAGTGTGATTCGTTTTTTAAAATCTAATTGTACGATTAGATATCTTTTTAAAATCTAATAGTACGATTCCGTCAACTTAATGTTGTTTCTCCAGTTGTAGAGTATTACACAAAGTAAGGGAAATATAAATGGCACAGTAACGAAAAAGTAAATCTAATTCATGGCGACAAGGACCAGCAAAAAATAAACCAACTGAGCATTTAAGTTTTGTAAACTAATTGAGGGATTCGTTTTTTAAAATCTACTTGTACGATTAGCTATTGATATTATTTCCTCAGCCTTATGTTGTTTCTGCAGTTGTAGAGCATTACAGCTGTAGACAATCTGAGGTAAATGACGTAAAAATTTACACTGGAGCATTCAAGAGATCACAGAAATCTTGTTGTCACCTCCTCAAATGGCCAAGTGGTGCTTTTTCTTCAATAATCTTTATCACCCTTGAAATATAGTTTTCACGCTCTTGTACAACAAGAATGGATCAAATAAATCTGATGCATTAGGCTGCCAACAACAAGTTGGGCACATAAATCCAAGATGAGATACAAAGAGAGTAGAAAAGAGATTCAATAAAAGCGCATTAACTCTCCCAGCCATTGGACTTAGTTCCAAGGGTTTGGAGGGCTAGAATTACTGGATTTCTAGCATAGATATACTTTCTTTCATTCCTATATTTGAAAACAGGCCACCAGATTTCATATTCTGCGTTAGTTTTTGAATTCTTGCATTTATTCGACCCGATTCTTAAAGAAGTTGGAATTGGATTCTAAAGTGGGGTTGTTGTGTATTGGACCTCTTCTTATTACCTAGGAGATAGCTTGGGTTTTTCCTTTTCTCCCATTTTGTTTGCCTAAGTCGTGTCTTTCAAATAAAGCTCCATGAAGATGTGAGAAATCCACGTACCTCTTGGGAGCTGAGGGTTAGTGTAAAATATAAAAATAGACCTTAGTGAAATAAGTCATAAATTTCTCATTTTATCCATAATGGGTAAATAGTCTGAGTTCTAATTTCAAAATAATAAGTAAAAAGACATGCAAAAGCAAAACTTTATTTATTTAAGTTGATGTTATCACTTATACATTATCGCTTTTACACACCCACTATTTTTCAGGCTGGGGATGGATGAGAGATACTTGTGCGTTTATCTTGTTCATTAACCCTGACAGTCATTCTCCTGTTCCCCAAGAGCCAGCATGGAAGTTTATCACTATTTGGGTCTGTCAAGGTCTATAAGCTCCGAAGTACTCCCTTAGCGCTGTTACTCACCGTAAGGCAAAGGGTGTGAGACAAAGAAATCTAAAATTCCGTGAGACACATGGAATGATTTAAAATGTTTGTCATTTTTTTGTAGTAAATGCCATTATGTCCTGTGTACTCATGGTTCAGTTAAATCATTTGGCCCCGAGAGTGACATGATGCGCTAATAAAGGCATTGAGACATTGTCAGATCAGTTTAGCTGGAAACGAGATATCTTGTTATGTGGGTATTTGTAACTTGTGCAAATATATCATGGCTAGATATTTGGTATTTTGCCTTACATTGTTTGTCAGAGACAGATCACAATATGTCATCCGCTGGATGGATAAAATAGGAAGAAATTGGGGCCCAATTAGAATGCTGATAAGAAAAGAGCTGGCCCTATGTGGACAAAATATAAACGAGATCTAACGGCTCTCATTTGTTAAAAATATACCGTAATGTATAAAGATTCAACCATCAGGTTGGTTCCAAATTTTGGGGCATTCTCAAGTTTCAAACCTTTATCCGTTTTTTAAATTTAACTAGTTAAAACATACTTGTAAGACAGAAAATATCAATGCCATTTGCCTCAAACACAGTTGGACTTGAAGGACACATAATACATAAAATTAAATATTTTCTTTTCTCTGTGATTTGAATAGAGAGCTTATTTTGAATCTACTGATATTCTCCTAGAATATCTCAAAAACTCCATGGCGTCGGTGGGATCTGCATGTCCATGAAGGAATTTGAAGGATAAAGAATATTTTCTTGCATTCAACATCAAGATAACAAAACATAGGAACTAGATATCTTTGCCCGAATCATGATGAAAAATGTATAATCCTATATCTATTTCAAAATTAGAAAAAAACAAATTTCCACCCATTTCCATCTAGTATTTCTCTTTAGATCAATTTCTCTAGTATTTCCATATTTTAATTTAGAATATATCCTGAATCGTCCCAATTGTCATAAGAAAAATTCATCCTTGTCTTCCATTTAATATTCAATTTTTTTTACAAGTTTTTAATGGGTCGTCCTTAAAAATTGATTTGGGCATAGCTAGCACTTCGGATTTCAATGACTGAAAAGATTAATAATTTTATTTAAATGATTTTCATCCTATTCTTGCTAAAATTTTCAAGAATAAATTTTCAAAAACCATTTTCACATCTTCGACTTCAAGAGAACATTGAATTCACATCAAGTGACATCAAATGTAGGGTTATCATCTATTGTAAGTAAAAATATGTTTAAGGAAGCAGCCATATGATGTTGTAGATGCAAACTATTTATGATTTCCCCACTATAAGTATACATAAAGGAGAGAATTGAACTCTGAGCATATTAAAGTATGGGACATGTGGCACAGGTGAAGCAGCATGGTCAAATTCTACTATAATCTGTAATGGAAAGGTGTGGGTTTTAAGGATTTACAACTTAAATGGTTGAATACTTGTACCACCTAAAAAAACAAAAATACTGTCTTTTGAGAAGCACAGTCTTCCAGGAAGACAAGTATGTTATGTAATCACATAATCAATAAGCTAGTGATTTAAAAATGGTGTAACTGAAGATTTTAGATTATGTGTTTTTATGAATTTCAAAAGTTAAGAAAAGATAACAAAATGATAAGGGCATTTTGTTATGATGAGAGTTACAAGGGCATTTTGGTAAAATGAAAAATGCCCTTGAACGAGAGCAAAGAAAAGAGGTAAAATAAAAAGGAAGACAGACGAATGGAAGAGTTGTGGGGTATTTTGAAAAAATTGCAGATTGAACGAGAGCAAGAAGAGTCAAGAAGTTGAGGTGTTTTGTGAAGAAAGCATGGTTCAAGGCAACGAAAAGCAAGAAAAGTCTGGCTGCAGTGTGACTCCAAAGTTCAAGAAATTCGAGCTTGAAATCAGGCTTGTGATCTATTTTCTCTTCTTTCATTGTTTTTGAAATCGTTCTATCGCAGATCTTTTTCAAGAATCGTGATTTCATATCGACATTTTAAAATCGTTTTTCAAGAAACGTGATTTCATATCGACATTTTAAAATTGTTTTTCAAGAAACGTGATTGCAGATCGGCATTTTAAAATCGCACTTCAAGAAATGTGATCGCAGATCGGTATTTTTAAAATCATTTTTCAAGAATCGCAATTTCAGATCGACATAGTTTTTAAAATCATTTTTTTAAAAACGAAATTGCAGATCGACATTTTAAAACTGTTTTTCAAGAAACGTGATTGCAGATCAAAATTCTATAAATCTTTTTTCAAGAATCATTAATTTCAGATCAACAATTTTGATATTGTTTCTATTACAAATTGAATCTTAAATTCATAATTGTTGATTCACAGTTTATAAATTCCTGCAACTCAAATTGAAAGTTAAAATCGTAACTGTTGAATTCTGAGTTTAAATTCTCTGAATTGTGAATCGAATCCTACTGTCATAACTGTTGAACTTTTATTTTAAAATCTCTGAATTGTGAATCGAATCCTACTGTCATAACTATTGAATTTTTATTTTAAAATCTCTGAATTGTAAATCGAATCCTACAGTCATAACGGTTGAATTTTCATTTTAAAATCTCTGAATTGTGAATCGAATCCTACAGTCATAACTGTTGAATTTTCATTTTAAAATCTCTGGATTTCGAATTGAGTTCTAAAATAACTGTTGATTCTACAGATTTTAACATTCCCATATCTGAAATCAAAAGTTAAAATCGTTACTGTTAAATTCACATTTTCAACTCTCTGAAATTTGAACTGAGTATTAAAATTCTTGACTGTTGAATCTACGTTTTACAATTCCTATATTTCATATTGAATTTTAAGATCGTGACTGTTGAACATTTCAATTATTGTGACTCTCATAATCCTAGCCTTGAAAATTTGATGGTCTTAAAGTAAATCTGAAATTTAGGTTACCTTAATCCGAATTTAGTGATTACATTTCTGGTGCAAGATTGAAATTCTAAAAAATAGTTTTTTTGGCATTTGTGATTGCGGAGTGTTGGACAACATAAAAAAAAATTAAATAAATAAATAAAAATTGATATTCAAATAGATCTCTGAGGTTACCAGATTTGATATTTCTTTCATAAAGCTGTGCACGAAAAGCAGAAACTGTGACTGAGAATTACATAATAAGGAGCAAAGTATATTCTTACATAAGTGAAAATTGTTTGTTGAGATTGGAATATTTTAGCTAACTTTTCAGGAAAGCTGAAGACATTTTATTTTAATAATTTCACAAGTTCTTTCAGCACCTGTGAGACTAGAAATACTACCTTGAGTAAAGGCAGATTTTGGAAGCTGAGAAGGACTTGAGTGGTCCAGTGGAGAAGAAGTGAAAGCAAGGATTCCGTCAAAAGGCTAAGGGGGCTCAAGGTTATTCTTGTTTTTCAATTTCTAGATAGGAGGTATCCGTGTATCCCTATTACCAGGCTGTTTTAGCTTGGGGGGCAATAAACTTGGTTAGGGACGTATTATAAGTCCGGTTGGATACCCCGGGACAGGAAAAAGGGATTAGCCCTAACCTGTATAAAAATTCTGGGTGTCCACCTCTTCCCTCTATATGATTAGATAATAAGTATAGATATTAGGAAAAATAATAATATAATAAGTAAAATAAAAATAGGGATTGGTCTAATTCACCCCCCCTCTTAGACCATTCGTAGGATATTAATCCAACAGTAACTTCATACCAACATAACTTAATTAAATAAGAATCAAAATCTGGAACCTGATTAGATATACAGAGTATAACTATGTGGTGTGATAGAGCAAGTAAAAAATTTGATGAGTATGTTGGACATTGTTTTCATGTAACTGAAGATGCTCAATCTCAAGAAGAGGGGCCATTTTGCCAATCAAGATACCAAAAGATATTGTAATTATTTGCATTGGTGAGAACCCCAAATATTCTATAATTCATCCCATGCACATATATCAAATGCTTAATGTTTGACATTGTCTAATGAGAATCAATGCATATGATTTTTGGACTTTGCAAATTACAATTATGTCCTTTAAATTTTCTAAGTCCATATGTAGTTTTGAGCCTTAATTTCAGCCCTTTTCTTTTTCCCCTTTGAAAATCGCAGTCCAAAAGCTAGAGAGATCTTTCCATCTCTCCAGTAACTTTCAAGAAGTTTTAGAAAATTATTTCAAAACAATTTTTATTTTTTACTTAGATCAATCTATGTCTATAGAACTTGGAATCGTGGTTTGTGGTGCAGGTGGATTCAAGATTTACAGGAAAAAAGCCTGAGCTTCAAATTCACATATCCTCGACCTTGTCATATGCTTGAAATCTTTAACATACTTTTTGTCTTGATTTTAAGATTTTTTTCAACTTACGAACAGTTGGTAATGTCCATACAAGTCCCTAGAATAGTTAAAAGAGTTTAAAATTAGATGTGGAGGAATCGGAGGTCAGTTAAAAATGTTGAAAGGTTGCGCTCCGGAGATTTATTTGGTTTTATTTTGTACTTTTTGTATGAGATTACATTTCTTCAAAAAATTGTGTGACAAAACCATTCCAGGTACATTCATCTCATTTGGTGTATCAATTAAGAAGATATTGTAGTTTGAAGATCAAAGGTCCAACACGAATCAAGGAATTTTATCCAATGGGAAATGTGAAGGAGAAGAGGACTTGAGGAAGGAACGACCAAAAGTAGAGAGATAGTGCTGCAGGGAACTCATCACTAAATTTTTAAAAAATTATCTCTGAAGTGCTAAATTTCTGATCGAAAACTATTCATCTTGAAATACATGAAATTTGGTTGTCTTGTACACTGAGTTTTTATACTTAGTGTTATTAAGGAGAACATATTGTTCAGAAATATATTATTCTTTCTAGATCATTGTGATTAGTCAGGTTATGGCTTTGAAGCTCATAAGAAGAAGGCTTTGGGGGCCAAGTTGACATAGGTAAAGCGATGTTGTTCTTTGGAAGACTTTGGGGGTGACGGAAGATAGAGCTTCGTCCACTTTTTTTCTTTTTTGTATTCATGTTCAACCTTATTTCCAAGTGATTTTCTTGGGAGGCATTCACACAAATAGAATTAGGGCACATCATCACCTCAGAATGAATACCCTCAAACAGAATTAAGGATAAGCCAAAGCTTTAAAAAAACTCTAGGTTAAATTAAAAACAAAAAAATAATACAGCTAGATAACAGAATTCACCTCCCACCATTTTAGGTTATTCCTTAGCCTCTCAAACTAACATAATCAAATATTATGATTTCATTGGAAATTGTGATAAAAATGAATGCACAAATAGACCAATCAGATTGTAATCATGTTACTGGCCCGATGTGTGGTTATATTATGTTCATTGAAAATGATATGAACCTGTTGTCACCTGTCAAAGCATGATGGTTATAAACCATTTCTATGATAGATTGGTAGAAAAATCATGTGGATAGGAAGAAGATTCTATAAATATAGATCAAAGTGGTTTCTTGCATTGTCCTAATCTATCCAAAAAATTCCATTTTAGGAATTTATATAGTTTTGTAAAAGAGCTTCTGATGCAATAATGTCTAATTTTTGTTTGTAAATTTATTTTCATAAAAATAGAGGGATATTTATCTATATGATTTTTTATTTGAGTAAAAGAAAGAATAACCTTGGAAGATGCAGGATTAAACTAGGTAATAAAATATATAGAAATAAGTTTTATGAGTTTAACGGTATAAATCTTATTTCAGTGATTAAGAAATTTGACATCAGCAAAGATAGTATGTCTTGAAGAATCAGTAAGTTAATGTCTGTTGTGCAGAAAATGAAAAAAAAAGAATACTAAAGAGAAATATTTATGAGTTCGTGGTGTGATGATTATCCATCTTATTTTGATCAACTAATAAAGAAGAAACTTTATATGTTGCCCAAGTTGTTGCCTTTTACGTAACTTAAAAGTGAATCCAACAATCAAGAAGAAGAATAACTAGAATAAAATTATTGACCCTAATAATGAACCTCTTTGTTTCTCATCTCCAACTAGAAACACCATATGGGGGTGATGCTTCAAGATTTTTTTGATTTTCACCACATAATTAACACTAAGCATTGATCTTTTGATGTCATGATCTGATTGTCTTCGAAATTTGGTTAAATTTTCAGTTGAATCCACATTATGCATCATTAGATATGATGATCTGATGCTGAGATAATGATGGGTATTATGTCCACCATTAATCCAATCACGACTGGTATTTATTCATTAATCTCCATGTGTAATGTTTATAATGAAGTCCATGGATGCATTTAATGGCCTCATGAAATTATGATGATATTATAATACAAAAATCACTAGTGTTTAAATAATTATTCTAAATACTCCTATCGAATGGATAGTCATGATGGCCATCAAGTTAATCTGGATAGAATGTCACTATATTGTTGGGTTTAGTGCCTTGGTTCGTCCATGGAAAACATATTTTCATGGATGGGAAAGCATAATGATTGATTCATAACTGATCTTTAAAATCTAACATTGAATGTACCTTGTGGGGAAATCATTCCACCCTTAACTTTGTCACTCCAAGACTGTTCTGAAGATGTTCACGTGTCCGGCCTCAAGAAGTAAACACATAATCACTCTGTGCTTGATTGCCACGTTTTCTTTTTCAACTCTTCTTGAAAATATAAAATATTTTCTCACCATGAAGACGCCCTCCTTGGATGAGTAGATAAGAGAGTAGAGAAAGGGAGGGGCTCTCAAATTTGGCTAGCATGGGTGCTTGAAATGAGTGCCTCTTTCCTATTTATAAGTTTTTTTTTTCCAAAAATTCTAAAATGTGAAATATATCTACCAATGTCCTTAAGACCTTATGCGTATGACCCTCTAGGCCCATGTATCATTCTAGTTAATAAATTTAGTGGCCCAATAACAATTATTTGTCAACCTTATTAATTAACTATATCGGCATATAGATTAATTAACTAAGGATCGATTTACGGTTTACGCATCCCTAACCATATGTTTCAAATAACTGTTATCTAGATACGATAAAAAGTACATCCCTGGTCATGGTAGTGGGAATATTGGAGAAGTGATTGTGTAATAATTGTTGGGTTATGCAGGCCTTGATCTGGATAAAGAAATCAAAATGATACGCAGTGGAAGACTTTTGCAAAATCATATGGCAACAATAAAACCATTGAAATGAAGTACCTCGGCACGGATCGCATTAGTGATTTCTTAGGTCCCCGAGTGAGACGAGTCAAGCTGCTCAACTATGCAGCCTCTAGATGTATCCACGCAATCCTCGGTGCATCGAATCTTCTCCTTCTCGTTGACAAGCCTTGTTCAATCTCCGTCGTCATTGCTACGCCATTCCAATTACATCAGGAGTGGAGAGGAGTCATGGGAAGAAGGGAGAAGAAGGGGAAGGCTCGTGAAAATATCTGGCCTGAGTGACTTTCGTTCAAGGCCTTCCCCTATTTATACTAAGTGGGTATTTTTCATAAAAACCCTAAAACTTAAGTATATCTTCTGATGTCTAAAAGACCTTTTGCGTGTGACCCTTTAGACCTGTGTATCAGTCTAATTAATGGCTCCAATGGCCTAGTCCTTTATTGGCCTTACAACTTAATTAATTATATCATCGTATAGATTAATTAATATCAGATCGGTTTTAACCCAATCAATAGGTCGAGTGTCCAACATGTGGGGTGCCAAGCTAAACCTCGTGCTCCATAAGATACAAAGGAGTACATATCGACTCACTCTTGGAACTTGTTCATCATCAGTTACCGTGTACCTATAGTCCCTCATCCACTTGCGCTCCCAGGATGACTTAGGGTATGGTCGACTGTCATACCCTAATCGGCCATCTGAGTTAATTCTGATGCGTTTGAAAATATCGGAGAACTCTTCTCTGATATTTATATGCCTTGGCCAAGGACTTCATCGCATCGTCTTCCTTGAGTTGTCATCTCTTATACCAAGGGTGGATGATCCCATCTTGACAACTCAATCGTCTTCATAAACTTCTTGATGCACCTGAATTAATACTATTTAGAATCCCATGATTAGGGACACATATATCATAGTCAAAGTACAATTGTCCATCCACAAGACGTCTTTTGTGTAATACTATTCAAAGGACAACTTACACAACCGTGACGTGAATCAACCTAATTGACAGTTTGGTATAATACCATTCAGGGATTCGTACAGATCAATTGAGTGAATTCTTTCCAATAAAGAGCACCCACCATCTATGTTTTGTGTCTTCACACTAATGGCTACCGGAATGGCCATACTCATCATATGAGTGAGGCTAGATAGTGCAATTCGATCTGGATACTTCGATGTTCTTCTCGTGTATCCTTCGAATAGGAATCTTAGAACACGTGCTTAAAGACTAGTGATCTCTGTATTATGATCTCACCATTATTAACTGAGTCTGATCATGTATTCATGAACTTCATTATATGCATCACACGTGCACTATAATGAATATGATCTATTAATGAACATGGAATGCGATGTAAAATGTGTGATTGGCTTGTCCGCCACATAAATTTCCATTAATAATCTTATTACAGGTCAGTATTAACTGAATGACAGATTATAGTGTAATGATTCACCATACCTAGAGTTAATGGAAAGTACGGTGCCTTCAATGGATTATACATACACGATAACTAATGAGGGAAAAGGCTCCACAAGAGAGTTTAAAGACAAATCTTTATCTTCTAGAGTATTAGTTGTAGCTTGGCACTTCACAGCCTAGAAACCTAATCAATCATCTGGGTAAATATGATCCTTGACTGGTTAATTCATGTATTGGTAAAGTTAATTAATAATATCGTAAATAAATGTTATTGGGCTTGAAAAGTGTTTAACTAATTGGATATATGGATCTAAAGATCCACACATAACGCTAAAGGCGTTGGCAGGTATAATTTACCAGATATGGATTGTTGTGAAACTCTTTTAGTTAATGGGGAGATCACCAAGGTCTTCAAAGGGAGTTGGAGAAGAAAAACATAAGATCGAGCAATCCTTTAATTCCTTAGATACTTTAAGTCAATAATTGAAGGAGCTCTTCCAAGAAGTAAGTCAACAGTGGAAAAACTTCCCCACAATGTAGGCAACATTTTATCCTTTTTGCATATTAATTTGGAATTTCTTTCAGCTTTTGTTGTATAAATTATTCTATTTAATCCTTCCATCAAAGGAATTGAACCCAACAGTGGTGTCTGAGCCAAGTTGTTCATCCTTGGATTGAAAAAAAAAATGAAAAATGCCCATGAAGACATCCAAAATTGTAACTCCAGATGCCAGTTGGGGTGATTTGTGGCACTAGCAGCAACCAGCGCTAGTTGTACTGTTGGGCACTAGTACTATAGGGAGAGGTCCGGTGCCAATTACAGGGCTGGGAGAAAGTCATGAAGCCATGCATGCATGGGATGTGGATTGCCAAAAGCCTCCTTTGTACAGGCCTCTATGAAATGACTAGCAATAACCGGTGGCTTCTAGTGGCTTTGGGCATAAGACAAGCACACGTGGGCTGCTGCCAAATTACTCAAGATCAGGTCAGACACGGTCAAATTTTGGCAACCATTTATTGGGGATTAAGGGTCAAGTATGACCATATCCACGTTGAATCGAATTTTCCCAAAACAACCAAAATCGAATTTTCTACTTTATCTCTCTACTTGAATCCTTTGATCCATTTTATTGGCTCAAAGAGTTCAATTCAAAGATCCCTAACTCTTCTATTCTTCCAATCGCCTTGATCCCCTTTCTAAATTTGTCTTATAATTAGCTAAAATTGATCTTCGTTTGAGACTGAATTAACCTTTTTTAGGGTGAGATTACTGAATTGGATGAGTAATTGAAATACCTTAATAGCTTCCCTTGGATGATACTAATACTTATTTATTGTATAAGCTAAAACTAACAATGAGAAGGGATTTAAATTGGATAATTTACCCCTAATTTTTAATTGTCTTATCACCTAGGTTCTCTAAGGTAGTTAATGATACTTGAATGTGGGCTTAACTATGTAAAATATTCAAGTCACACACATACAATTATGTACCACGCAAAACATAAAGTGTGTGCCAATATAGGATATTACACAGTGTGTATCTTGTCAAAGAGATCACTTAGAGTCTCCCTATTAAAATCTGAGCCGCAATGCAAAAGTAATGAACTCAAGCGTGGCTGGCCTTCATTATAGTCGTAGGATCCTATTTGCTTTTAAGCACTGTTGGAGGATTTTAATCGAGGTGAACTTTGTTTGTAAGAGGAACAAAGAACTTGTGGACAACATAAGGTGGAGGTAGAGGAACCATGTGTTTTGGTGGGGGTATATGATAATTCCAAAATTAGGGTTTTAATTAATTATTGGTATTTTGATATTATTCAATAAAAATCTAAACCTGTACACACATAGTAATCTTAGCTAGTGATGAGAATAGATCATCTCTGCAGGGAATAATGATTAGAAAAAGATTTTTAATATGGTGATAATTTTGATCAGAAGAGAAAAGTAGTAAATATGAAATCAAATTATGAGAAACACATGGTGAGACAATGACATTAACTCAAGGAGAGTAGTTAGTAGAGAGTGATAATTTGGGTTTGAGAATAGTAAGTGAATACGACAGTAAAATAACCATGACACAAGGCATGACGAGAATAGCATCAAGAACAAGTCAAATACGATAACGAATAAGTTAGCGGTATGATGATGGTATGAAAGTCGTAAGACATGATTTGGAGGATGCATGATCTGGTGTGATAGCAATATATCATAGTTGAAATGGGCTAAGGTACCGACAATGTCTAGAAAGACCAATGTAAGGCGAAGATGCTTATTATAAATCCTCAGGTTCCACCAAGATCAGGAAGTGTACCGCACAATTGTTGACTTCCTTTATCCTTTTTCATTCCTTCTATTCTCGATTCTAGTATCATATTTATTGTGATTGGAATCAGTTCTTCTTTTATATTGATCCATGTCACTCTTGCAAATGAATGGAAAGAGAATGTCAGATAATAATGTGCCTTTTATGGCATCACGATTTTTGATAGCATAATTGAGCCTTTTCGCTATGATTAACGTTCTTAATTATTGTGAAAACTCATAATCGGTCGCATTGAATACTGACACTAGTGGGCACATAAAAAATCTGAAAAATATATTATAAATCATTATAAAACAAAGCTTAAGTCATAAAAGTATAATGAATACATATATTAACAAAGAAATTCAGACCTCCCTAAAGATGACCAAAAAACTCATAAAAATATATTCTAGATCAGAACATTAAGTTCTTTAGAGACTCAATGTTAGTGATAACATGATAAATGCATGGTTATTTGCATAAATTTTAGATAATTTTTTATTATTAATTTTGAATTTAACGCTTTATTATTTGAATTAACTAAATTTTTATGCATTTCCTATAAACTCCAATTCTGCAGATTATAATTATTTTTAACTAACCTCCTTGACTTCTTTGAATTCTTAAGTAACAAAGTATTTATAACTGATGAGTATTTTATAGTTCCACATGTGCATAAATTTACAGGAATGAGAAGATACAGTTCTTAAGGATAAGGAGAATTTTCAGGAGCTAGGTGACTCTACAAATGGGCTTGAAAGGATCAAATGGTGTTGTGGGCCTGCAAAAGAAAAATCAGAGGGAGATGAGTGACAGAAGCAAATTGTGTAATTATTTTAATTGTCGTTGTAATTAATTTTCCTTCAATCAAATAATTTTTTTTAAAACAGAAACTTACTCAAAGATGTATAAATGAGAGTAAGGTCGTCTCCACAGGGACTGGTCTTTAGGTGTAGATTCAGTAGTTGAGCTATCAGTTACTAAGATTTAGTAATAATACTAAAGATAATGGTAATAAGAAGAGATAACTAATTAATAATTAGATGGGATAATACTTTAATAAGATAGGTATAGAAAGGGGAATATTACATATATGGTTATATCTTTTATAGCTACTACGATTAAGAAGGAATTAAGATACTAGGTAGCTAGTGAAGAAATATAAAGTACTTAATAAGAGTGATTAGTAATGAGAGAATAGAAGAAAGAAGAGGAGTTATATAGATGAGTATATATATATATATATACTAAGAGAGAAAAGAGGGGATAGAGAAGTATTTGTATATTAATAAGATAGATAGGGAGAGAATAAGTAAGTATCTGACTATAATATGATAAGTAAGAATTTAGGTGTGGGGAGCTATTGGGGAGGAGTAAAAGGATAATAATAGTAGTAAGAAGTATTTATAGAACAATAGAATAGGTTGCAATTATAGAGTACTACTTATATAAGTAAGATTTTATCGCGAAATTAATATAGGTGGTTTTTAGAGGTTTTTATATGATTTATATAGTTTTTATAGATTTTTCTATAGTCAATTTAATGAAATATATGGTGATTTCGTCGAACACCCAAGAGGTGTTCAACCAAATGCCCCTGAGGAGGGGTAGAAGAGGAGCTATTTATATGGTATTTACTTAATAGTAAGTTTTTTTATATGTCGGGTGTTCGACCAAATGCCCCTGAGGAGGGGTAGAAGAGGAGCTATTTATATGGTATTTACTTAGTAGCAAGTTTTTTTATATGTTTTATAAAGATTTTATAAAGAGAAGAGGGTGTTTCTGGGTGTTAGACAGAATGCCCGATAGACTTCGAGTAGTGATTAAGAGAAGATAAGAGGGTTGATTCTGTCAAACGCCGGTGAGGTGTTTGACAGAGTGCCCAAACGAAGACGGGATATATTTTTAATGTTTTTATAAGGTTAAGTAGATACAACTTAGTTAAATCGAAGAATATTGATCGAACTGAATAGGTGTTTGATGAAATGCCCCTAAGAAATCCGCGAATCAAAATCCAACAAAAATACGATCATCGTTTTGATTCAATGAAAATCTAAGCGTCTAGGTTAATATGAAAACATGAAAATTAGCTGAGGGAACTCTTAAATTAACCTGAATCGCTCTGATTTGAAGACGAGAGTGGTGGCGCTGATCGCCGCCGCGGAGCTTCGGTTTAAGGTGTCCCTCATTCTTCTCCTCCGTTTGGGTGCAAATCCAAGCTTCTTCAGAGCTTCCTTGGCTCCTCCCTTGTTATCCACAACCGCTGGCGCTGTCACGATGCCGCAGCTTGGTTCCAAACGCTGAAGGGATCTCCACCGCCGCAATGGCTTAAGGTCGAAAGATGCTGAAATTGGGGGCTCTCATCCCCTTTTAACGGCCTAGGAGGGGCCCCAGAGGCCGTTCGATGGTGGGGGGGCGGCCCTAGTGGCCCTCCCCAGCCGTCAGATCACGGGTGGTCCCCTCATTGCCAGCACGGAATAATCTCCGGCCGGCGGAGTCGACGGCCAGGGACGAGAGTGGGCGCAAATGCCCATGGCCATTAGATCATCTTCATTTAGGTCCAACGGCTGCGATTAAATCGCAGGTGTGGACTGGTGTACCCACCTCAGCCACATCAGCTTGCCCCATCAGCAGCCCATGTCCCCTCTACGTGCTTTGATTCGTCCGCCGACGGGTTCCCGATCCGCGCCAGCGATCGCGGCCAATCGAAAGGCCTGAAATTAAAAGAAAACACTTAAATTGACGGAATAGATCTCTACCGTCCGATCTTCATAAAGAGGATCGAGCGGCTGAGATCATATCCGCCCTTTTTTAAAATGGCCCGAAATGATACGGGCTTCTGGCCGGGTCGGCTCGAAGCCCGATCATATTATGTTTGTAATTTGATCAGATCGCGGCCCGTTGGGCCGCGATCCCTTTGTTCATTGACCCGACCCGATGCGAGACTAAAAGAACTTGTGGGATTTATATCCCATATGGAAAACTTTTACAAAACAATGCCGTATATAAATTGTCACGGGTTGTAATAATTGGAACTTTAAATGAATTACATACCTCTCCTGTACGATCTCTGTGGGCCCGAGTTGGGATCGATTTGGGCCTCCTGGGCCGATTCCTCATGTGTGGGCTTGGCTGGTGGCTGGGTTGGCTCGAGCTTTGCGCGCTCGCTGGCCTGGCTACTGGCTTGAGGCCTGCCACCTTGGGCTGCACCTTAGCCGGCCCAAAATAGTCCCCCTTTTTATCTCTAATTATTTTTCTTTCTTCAAATTCAATACAGATTTTTCCCCTTTAATTTCATAGACAAGATACTAAATAGAACATGAGAAATTAAATAGGTATTAAATGTATATTTCAAATAAAAAATATTTAATTTGTATAACATGCATAAAATGACATTAAAATGCATCATTTTTACAATTTGCTCTATTTAGTGCATGACATACAATATTTTATAAAATTAGGTAAAATACACATGAAATGAGCCCAAAATGTCATTAAAATATGAATAATTACATGACTCATTTTGAACTTATCAATAAGCCATGACCTGACCTGCCCATTAGGCTCTCAAATGCCTTACAAAGAAGAAGCTGAAGATTACAAGGGGAAGCTCTCAACCCATGGAGAAAAAGAGGCAAACTAGCAAAGAAAAAAAAATAGAAAATGCCCAAAGGGGGATTTTAATAATTCTTTCTATGTATAATACTGTGTTTCTCCCTCATTTGCCTTCATTCTTGGCATGATATTACGAGTTGCTGGCCACCAGGAAGGCATTTTCAGAATCCAGGTTGTTCGACCTGCTTGATGTAAGTTTGTTGAAGTTTTCATTCAATCGCTTCTCTTGTTTGCATTGAAAAACTCCTGATCCTGGAAAAAATATAAGGATCGAAACTTGAAAGGAAGCATTGAAGTCTCAATAGACTTACATTAAATCAAGATGAACATAGATTTTCATTTTTCTCATCATTCTCTATTCATTTCCCCTCTCAAATGCATCTCTCTCTCTCTAAACACTTGTTTTTTTACTTTCTCTCTCTTTAATCGAATGTTTCTCTCTCCTTCCCTTCATCCATATCTATAATTTTTTTCCTAAAAATTTCATAAAAATCTCCACCATTTGCACCTTCAAATTACATTCCAAACTCCTATCACATCATCTCTTCGCTTCTTCTCTCTATCTCCTCATTTTGACCCCTTTCTCTCTCTAAACCATTTTATTTCTCTTTCTTAAGTATGTTACTAACTCTTTGTAGCCCCTACATCATTCCTCACTTAAAATCCTTAAACAATGCATCATCAAACCAATTTTACCCTTCAAAATTGCATATATTCCCTTCACCGGCGCAACCATTCAATGGTGTGTGCTGCGCATTAGTGCCTGGGCAACGGGAGTGCCGCTCGCATGCACGCACAAAGGCACGACCTTTGGGCAGAAGACTGCCCCTTGTGGACTTAGCTGAATTTTCAGCCAAGTCCCGAAGAGCCTCGAACCAGTTCGAACCGGTCCAAACTAGGTCAAACTGAGATGGACCAGGTCGATTCGCCTAATATTAATTTTATTTTATTTTATGTTTTAAAAACCTTTAAAAATCATGAAAATCCCTAAAATTAATATAACCAAATTCTAGATATTTAAACATTTAAAAAAATTTAAAAACTCTCATGTTGTTTTTATTATTTCCTATGGTTTTTGGTGTAAACTTTATTCTAGAAAAATCTATAAAAATATTTTTTCCTTTTTGGGATATTAATTAAATTATAAAAAATATTATAATTATTCATAGTTTTTTTCTTTGTAATTATGCTTCAATTCAAATTATAGAAAATTATCTAAATTAACTAAAATCCAGAAAAAATGTTGAAATTATATCTCTCATTTTTAAACTCATTTCCTTCCTTCCAAACTTAAGAAACATTTCAAAATTAAATGTATTCCTCTCTGTGGTTAAATCCCCTGCCCTATATTAATGACAGAGTATTTAAGTGAAAACTTTCATAAATAGTGTTGGTTAACTCTGGATTGAAACAAAGACATTACACCCTTATGAGTGGAAAAATATTTAAAATCTGTCTAAACTACACACAAATAAGAATATTAATTTAAAATATTTTTAATAATTAAGAGATTGATAACACACATTTATATCCATTTCAATGCATAAAAAGGTCTAACTGTCCCAGAATTAACCCCATAATTTATGTGTTATCAGTATACTTTAAGATTACAATTTAACGTCTTAATCTCAAGTGATGATGGTATTGCTCAGCCAAAACTTAGGGTTAGTGGGGTTATACTCTAGGCTGCATGAAAGTTGGGGACCAAAATATGATTCCATGTTGTAATGAGTTCCAAGTCCCATCAGAGGGTGCTCAATAGTATGCATTATGATTGGTGGGCGTTTACTCCAGGACCTAGAACATATTTTAAGAGTCTGATCCTTACTATGATATAATCTATTCCTTCGCTTAAGGTTCATTTTGCAAAAAAATATCAAGAGCTAAATTTGGGTATGACATTAAAATTATCGTGCAATATCACTGCAAGCAAGTATATCATTATGCAACCCCATACATGGGATATTTGATGCCAACCCTTGGCTAGCCCAAATGCTATTAACTGCCTCCTAAACTTAAAATTGTTCTGGATCTTGAGCACATTGTGTGTGTCCTAGAGAGTGATGGTCCAGTTGATCTTGCATTAGAGGTAACTAAAGCGGAGAGAATGGAGTATCAAAAGAGGAAAGATGATTCCATCACAGTCTAGTGCTACATGCCAGCGTCTATGTGCAATGATTTGTGGGGGAAACATGAAGATATGGGGCTGAGTGTTATTTTACTTGATTTCATGGGACTCTGAGATATGAGATATCAAAAAAAATTTGACGAGCTTGTATGGCCAAGTCATCTTTGGGCTGAAGTTATATAGTAAAAATGATTAATTAGATATGGATATTGGCAGTGTTGGAAGTTCAACATATCATTAACATGATCATGGACCTCATTCTCTAGTTCCTCCTAGCTCAATATCCAAGGTCATTGTAAAATTTGGCATAAATAAACTTCATACCACTCTATTGGAACAACTCAACATGCCTACTATCACTGAATGCAACCCCGACACTCTTCGGTGGTAGGAGAAACAAGAAGAGAAGGATAATATAAGCTTCAAAAGGTGACGAGGAGAAGACGAAAGTGAAAGCAACACTAGCAAACAAGGCCAACAGCAAAAAGAGCATGTGCTTCCACTATAGAAGATAAGGTAAAGAGAAGAGGAAATATATCAAGTACCTCAACAAGACAGCTCAAAAGAGGCATGGCAATACTTGAGGTATCTATGTGCTACATACTTACTTGGCTTGTAGAGATTCTACAACATGGCTACTGGATACCCGATGTGTTTGTAGTATTTTCAATCACCGACAAGTTTTGACAAGAAGAAGAAAGCTAAGCATTGCAAGGTTGACCTGAGGGTGGGAAATCGAACAATATTTTCTTCTATCTTTGTGGGAACTGAATGTCATGCTTTGATCTAGAGAATTATTGTCTTTAAAATATTGCTATTAAGTCTTTGCAAAAAGGGTCATATTCCTAGAGGATGACAATGTTCAACAAAAAGATAGTGGGTAGAAAGTAGTGTTGGAAGAAGTTCCAAGTCAAAACAAAAGTACTACATCAAAAGTAGTATTGGACAAAATTACAAGTCAAAATGCAAGTACTACCTAATCAAATGAGGGCTCAATTCCTGTACATGTTTTATTACAAATGCAAGAGCCAACTTAGTCAGGAAGAATAGTGAGACAACCTGAAGGCCATATTGGACATAGTGCATCAGGTAAAGCTGAGAGATTATATCTTAAGGATGATGACCTTCAACATATGATGACACTGTTCAGATTCAAACTCTTAGAATGGCGAGATATGATGGATTCTAACATTCAGTTCATTCAGCAAAACCAAATATGGTACTTAATTGAGCTCTTGTAAATATACTAGCTATCATGTGTAAGTGGGTCTTCAAGAAACATATCAGTGCAGATGGACAGCTCAATACATATCAGCCAATGTTAGTTGTAAAAAGTTATCGTGAAAGGCAAGGAGTTGACTATGATGAAACATTTTTGCCAATTTCCATGATTAATTCTTTCAGAACCCCTCTCCCCATAGCACAACAATTTGATTATGAGATGTAGAAATGAATATCAATACTACTTTCCTAAGCAGAAACCTTGCGGAAATATCCAATTATTGATTAAAGCTAGCCTATAGAGTCTGGAATCTATCCAGTTTTGATAAGTCTATACAACAATATGAATTGATTAAGAATGAAGGTGAACCCTATGTCTACAAGAAGACTAGTAGGAGCATGACCACTTTGGGTTACATATGTGGATGACATTCCACTCATTAAGAATGAGGTAGAAATGTTATCATTTATAAAGGCCTTTTTGTTCAAAAACTTCTCCATGGAGGATTTGGAGAATAAGCCTATGCATTGTGAATAAGTATCTATATAGATAGATAGATAACATTTGTAGGATTTTCACAACCTACATACATTGACACCATTTTCAAAAAGGTTTGTCCAGTATAACTCCAAGAGAGTTTTTAATCGATCCGATATGGAGTTCAAGTATCTAAGGAGTACTCACATTGGATCTTGAAGATAGAGCACTGATGGCAAAAGCTCCCTATTCTTTGACTTTCGGAACCATCATGTATGCAATGCTATGTACTAATCCTGATATAGCATTTTCTCTAACTGTTACCAAGAGATTTTAGGACAACACTAGGTAGTAGTGAAAGGTACGCTCAAGTTTTGAGGAAGCACTAGGGATTTACGCCAAATTTATGGTGGAGAGGAGCTGAAGCTCCAAGGTTACACTGAATCAAATTTCTAGCCAGATCAAGATGACTGTAAGCATAGATGATAGTAAGATCTGGATTCATCTTCCACTGAACAAAAGTGCAATATCTGGGAAGAGTATTAGGCAGAGCATCACTGCAGAATCCACGATAAAAGCTGAACATATTCTAGCAGCCAAAACTGCCAAGAAGTTACTTTGTGATGGAGCGTGCCAACCCGCTCCACCGGAGACATATTCTAACATCGTCATCATCAACAGCCCCGCCAGTTCGCGTCCAACCTGATCGGCAAGACAAGGCACAAGTGAAGACAGCCGGATTCAAATACCCTATATAGAACACGTCTGCACATGTTCACTATGATCATTGTTTTATTGTATCCATATTTGTGTTCGTGTTTGTGTTCTTGTTCGTACTTCATGCTCGTGATTGTGCCGTATTTGATTTATTTCATTCTTGTTTTCATGTGTCAATTGTTCTCTTAGTTTTATTTTGTTGTCAAATGGGGCCCCATGTCATAGAGGCCCCATAGTGGACCCTCTTGTAATGGCCCATCATGGCCCTAAATACGGCCATGATGGGCACTGAACAGTTTCAGATCTGTTTTGTTAGTGTGGAAGTCACACGTTCATTTTCATATCTCACGTAGGAGGAAGAAGAAGGAGAAGACGGGTGAAGCGGATGAAAACAGGGGTGAGGAAAGGTCAATCTTTGGGTCGTTGCCCCTCACTCTACGACGCCGGCATGGAACACCGATGCACCGTCCATTCGCACTCGGCTTTGTTGCTTGATCAAGACCACATCCATTGTGGTTATGGATGCATCACAGTCAACAACCCTCGTCAACAAATGGGAATCGTTGCACCGCTGCACCATGATCCCGCAACCGCACGCATTCTCGACACGTGTTAGTAGGTGTTGACCCATTGGTCAGATACAAAACCGGTCCGTTCAACGACGCTGCCTCGAGTCCCCCTGCCAGTTCATTTTTTTTTACCGCGCTCTGCCATTGGAACGGTCGCAAAACATTACTAAGACCAAGCGACGCTCGAAGCTTCCTAGCAGTTTGCGTGCGCTCGCACAAAACTGTGAAGGACTGTTGAGGTCAACACCAGCGTCCGCAACCTCCATTGGTGAAACTACATCATTCTATCACCGTGGACCTGCTATGCCCGCGGAGCCCACCATCCGCGTAGTTGACTAGCTGTCCAGCATCAAGGACAAATCACCTTCCCCGTTTGATCGCGTTGTCACCACGAACCATGCACCTTTGTTGCCGCTGCCACGCCCAGCCGCCATCGACACTGTCTGTGATCTGTGTTGCCCTCACCATCGTCGTGCACTGCCATCATTATCGCCGCGCTACTGCCACGCACGTGACCCGTTGTCCATTGCCACCGTCGGCCGCCGCCGCCGTCGCTGCCGCACCTCATGTTGGAGTCCTGCCACCAAGAAATTACTACTGCCACCACGTCGCACGCTGTCGTTTGTGCACCATTATTGCCGTGCTCCACGTCATTGCTGTTGAGCCCCGTGCCTTGTCCTCATCCTCCAGCATCATGTGCCAGCGTGCTTCTTCGTTGACTGTCGAGCTATGTCGTGCCCGCCTACGGCACGCATCTGCCTATTTGCCCACTCTTGCTTGCGCACCAACGACGACACCAACGACAAACACCATCACCGACGGGGTACGATGTTCCCCTTGCTCATTAGTTAAATTACATCTTTCAGTATATCTTTTGACTGCACTCCACCACGCTCGGGTTAGTTTGGGTGAGAGAATATATCGAGAAAACTACATCACCAGCGTCAACAGGATTATTTTGTTCGACGTTGTAGCTATTGTTGTTGCTCCGACGAGGGTCAAAAGGTCACCGTCACCATCACCAGTCGGCCACCCCAGAGCTCGGAACTCAATGAATCCACACGAGTCGGGGCCTGCATGTACCTCCGCCTAGGATTCGTCGTATCACATAGTTACATCCCCTTAGGGAATTATCTGTCGAACAACGTAAAGGACAACAATCGACATCGTACTGGTATTCGAGCATCGTCTCGATACTTGACAGATGACATCATTGATGGCGTCTGGCATCAGGTTGCTTAAAGAAATTCATCACAGAGCTTGGGATTATTCCTTTAGTCTCATAAAATATTTTATTGCTGTGTGACAACAATGGAGAAATAGCTCATGCAAAAAATCTTGTCTTATTAGGGATTGAAGCACATTCTGCGGTAATTTCACCTGATTAGGGTGATCATCACTTGAGGATATATTCTGGGGAAAACAGGTCCATTTAGCCAACAGTATATCAAACTCACTAGCATAGCCCCTAGCTCATCATGTTTTTATTGCCATTGTGAAAAGATGGGATTATTTAATACGGGTGATTGGTTTTAGTTCACTTGGAATGTTGATGGATATTATGTGGATGTCAATTCGATCACACTACCATGTTTGATTTAATTTAATTTCTAGAAATATATATTAATTATTATTCACATGTGATATTTATAATGAAGTATATGGATACGAGAAATGAGCTAGTTAACTCATATGAGATCTTAATACAATCATTTTTGGGTACTCTAGTGTGGACACACCAATCATAAACCTTAGGTAGTCTTTGGAGAAAGAGTTCGCTGAATTGATCCATATGAATCCCTAGATGATTTTATAGATAAACATCAATCAGGTAGTATAAGTGATCTGATTACCTAAACCAATAAGGACATATTGTGGATGGATGACTATGAATTCACTATGATATATCATAGATATATCATAAATATCGATGACTCTTTCATCTATGATATAGCTTTCTAAAATAAACAAATTGGACTTCCAAAAGCTGTGGCATATCCGACAATCTACTTTTGAATAGAACACACACTTCTCTTTTGTGCCCTCGAATTGGAGAGGCATTTGAAATAGTGATAGTAACCATTTTTCGTTAGGAATTTTTATTTTCACACGTAGTTTGTTGGTCAAACCTACAAATCTCTTCATTTTATTCTTTTAGCATAACTTAAGAACCATTCCTTTCTATTTGTTTGTCTTGTCAAGTAAAAAGAAAATAAGACCATCCTCATTAACCACTTGATGAGATGGGTTTATGGTGACGTTTAGATACAACTAGGGCTAAATATTTAATGATTGAATCTCAGAGTCATTTTTAATAATTTGGTAGATCCAAGTGTATGGCCTATTTTGAGTTTACTCAGAGCTTTCACAACCGTTATAGAAGGTCTGATGTATGTGCACCGATTTCAAAGTCATGCAACACTTCTCCATTTGGGTCTAATATTTATCGAATATACCATGTTTATATGGTGGCACAATGTCCTATATGATTCACGTTATAAGGACATCATAAAAAGGCTATACAGTTAGGACTCTGATATGGTTTTATTATTTTTAAACTATACAGTTAGGACTCTGTTCTATTTTCCTCTGTTTCGAGCTTCCCCTCATTTTTCCTTTGCACCTTCGATAGATATCAGAGGTATTTAGTGATGTAAATATATGTGGCCGATAAGCCAATCATACATTCCACATGTTGTTTATTGTTCATTATTAGAACATATTCATTATAGTGCATGTGTGACGATTATAACAAACAACATGAATACATGATCATATTAAGTGAATTATGATTAGATCATAGTATGGAGATCACTGTTCTTTAAGCATGTGTTCGAATATTCCTATTAAACTAATAGTCAACAAGGACATTTAAGTATCTCGAGAGAATTTCACTATCAAACCTCACTCATATAATGAGTATGGGTTGTCTCATAAGCATTAGTGTGGGGATAATAAGGATAGATAGTGGGTTATCAGTAGTGAAAAGAGTCCACTAATTTGAACGATAGGAATCCTTGAATGGTATTATGCCAAACTGTTAATCAGGTTTATTCATGTCATTGCTGTGTAAGTGGTCCTCAGACCTAAGACACCAAAGTCATCTTGTGGATGGACACTTATACTTTGAATATGACCTACAGGTCTCTAATCATCGGATTCTTAATAGTCTTACTTCAGAATCCCATGATAACATGCAAATAGGAGCTAAATAAGTGCTAATTTCATCATATTTTTGGGCTTCTAATGCTTAAAAACATCAACTTTTAGAGCATGTTATCATGATTTTAGGTTAAAAAAAGAAATTCCTTAAATTTCAAGTTAAACAATACGTTTGATAAATGAGTAGGTCAATATATGCATCTTAAATGGTTTTAAAATGATGATTATAAGAATTTTAATGCTATTAATTGACCTATTGTTATAAATGAAATGAAAATAATAATAAAACTTATTTTAAAAAGTAATAAACATTGTTTTGCATTAATAAACAATTTTTTTGATTTATTCCATTTGTTTTTTAATTTAAATGTTTTTTTATTTAAACTGGCCCTTATTGGGCCAGTTTTGGCGCTCACCTGTGCTAAGTGGCGAAGGGCGTACTGGCGCGCATGGAGTGGAGCAACGCAAAGGCCCAAGGAGCCAATCAGAAGAAGCTGTCCTTCTGATTCCGCGGCGATAAAAGGGGGAAAAATGGAAACTGAGCGCTTTTTTTTATTTTTAAGTTCAAGGAAGGAAGGCCTAGCTTCCTTGAAGACTCAAGAATCGACCCCGCGCAAATTAGAGCTCGATTTGGACCACAATTTTGCAGATACATCGCTGCATTCTTCCCCCAAATCCAAGCAAAAATTCGTGAAAATTGGGGTGTTCGTCACACGGAATTCGCCCATATCGAGTCACTGATCGCTCCTGGTACTTCAAGGTTTAATTTGAATTAATTTTTAAATTGATTTGGCGTTCAATTTTTCCAATTTCGTAGTTTAGTTCATTTTTCCAAAATTCCAATTTTAGACATCGTTATTCATAAATTGTACCTTGTTTTTAATTCAATTAGTACTCCTTGAGTATCAATTAACCATTTTGAATTATATGCATCACTTAAATCATCCAATTTAATCTCGTGTTCCTTAAATTAGCAAATCGTGAATCGTATTCATGATTTACTATTTTAGGACATTTTTACAATTTTGAGTCATTTAGGATGAAAAACAAATTGATAAAAAAAACCTTCTTATCATTTCCAAACTCGTGAGAAATAAATCATATAAAAATGCAAAAAAAACAG
This sequence comes from Wolffia australiana, assembly GCF_029677425.1. NCBI lineage: Eukaryota > Viridiplantae > Streptophyta > Magnoliopsida > Alismatales > Araceae > Wolffia > Wolffia australiana. The sequence goes on from NC_135845.1 coordinate 5,058,867, forward strand.
AAAATATTACCTTAGGGCTTCTAGTCCTTGAGAAGTGCTGATTAATCCCTATAAAATAATAAACAATCAGGATAGACTATCTCCTCCAAATCATTCCTAGTTCACTAAATAATCCAACAAAAACATAATTCATATTGAATTAAGTTTTTAGGTAAAATAAACAAAGAATACTAGTGATTTGATTTGGGGTCTAGTGACTAAACTAAATAAGTAAAAAGTAATGTTGTAACTCTGAAAATCTAAGATCAATTGAACATTCAAATAACCTAGTTTGGGGATTAGTTAGCAATTCTTATCAAGAATTGCTAACTAATCATAAAATCTGTTAAATCTGAGTAAAAAATTCTATATCTGTTAAACCTAGAGTGCTAATCCCTAATCTGATAAAAATTGAATTTCCCTATCGCCTCCCTAGGGTTCAATTGATTAAGTTCGAAAAATTTTAGTGATTAAGTTCAAAAAATCCCTAAAATAACGACCTATAAACACATATTTTTAAACATATCAGTCATCTTTAGTTAAAAGAGTCCACTAAATTGAACTATAGGAATCTTTGAGTGGTATTATACCAAACTGTTAATCAGGTTGATTCATGTCACGGCTGTGTAAGTGGTCCTCAGACCAAAGACACCAAAGTCATCTTGTGGATGGACATTTATACTTCAAATATGACCTACAGGTCTTTAATCATGGGATTCTGAATAGTCTTAGTTCAGGTGCATCAAGAAGTGCACAAAGAAGATTGTGTGGTCAAGATTAGATTGTCCACCCTCAGTGTAATAGGATATAGATCAAGGAAGATGATGCAATAAAGTCCTTGGCCCAGGCAGTGAAATATCTTATAAGAGTTCTATGATGATTTATGAACACATCAGTACTAACTCTGATGACCAATTAGAGTTAGTTGACCATATCCTAAGTCATCCTAGGAAATCAAAGTTGATGAGGGATGATGGAGGCAAATTGTGTAATGAAATTTAATAATTTTTGTAAATTTAATATGCCTACAATCAAGTAAATTTGATAAAAAAGATATAAACTTACTCAAATGTATAGGTACAGTAAGGTCGTCTCCACAAGGATTGGCCTTTAGAGATAGTTTTAATAATTGAGTTGTTAATTACTTGGCTATAA